>NW_025049432.1:0-14623 GCF_019279795.1 Protopterus annectens | reverse complement strand
TATTCAATCAGGGAAATTTCAGGATTTTAAAAAACCAATACAATGTTAAAATGGAATGTTTTGTGTTAAGTCTGTAGACATGTTTCAGAGACAGTTCATTTGTTAGCACCTTTAGCATTTCACTGATGGCTCTCGGCTTCAGCTTAAATGTCAATCATTCACCACTCATTCTTTTGGGGTTGAGGAGCAAAGTTGCATTTCTGTTTTGCACAAACAAGGATATGTTGCTATTGTTACTCCCCTTGTTTTGTATCGAGGCTTGTGTTGTGTGCGAATGTAATATGTTGGAAACACACAGTTCTTGTTTTTTATATTTCAATATCTTGACTGTTTTATGTTTCTCCACTGGGTAATAGTGAAATGCTACCTTTTATGTTTTATTTAGAAACAGGACTTTTTTAGTTATGTGATAGGTTTCATAGGTTCATAGGTTCATAGTTTATACTAGGCTATCTGCCCTAAGGCATTTATAAGCCTAGCCCAAATTTTTGTGGCTTACGCCACCCCTTATATGAAAAAAAAAAAAATACTGTGCCCATTAAGGAGTTTGTTGGTATTGCCTCTGTCCAGCAGTGACACAGAGATGATTCCCGGGGTAAACCTACGATCTCCCATCCACAGGTCTAGATTTCTCTTGAACAGAGTCAGCGAGGTGCTCTGGCCTCTACATGGATGGGGATTTTAAATTCCCACAGCATAGGAGTCTCTGAATGATGGAATCTATCCTCTCCAGCACATCCTATTTATATCCGTGCTAAGGTTTAAGTCGCTTGCTCTTAGTGGTTTTGGTGGATTTACAGGATTTTTGAGGTGGGAGCATGTCCATTAATTCCGGGTTGGACATGGCCTTGTATGTCAGGCACATGTCACCTCTGAGCAGATGGTAGGCGCTACTCTGAATAGAGCTGGAGTTTCTTCAATCTGGCAGCATATGTCGCCGACAGATTTTACCGGAATCCCTTTATCCTTTGGTGAGGAACTTTTGGGGTCTCTCCAATTGCTGCAGATGTCGGGTGAGATACATCCCAGGAATGGGGCATTGTACTTTCGATCATTGGTCTGAGTAAATTGTGAAGAGTACAGGGAACATCATCGACCTCACTAAGATCTGGATGTAGAACTTCCTTCATGATCAGGTGGGCAATGTAGAAGGTCTTTCTAACCACTTTAGCAACGTGGGTGTCAAAAAAGAAAAGGCCACTGGTCAACCTGGGTCCCAGGTCCCTGATAACCTCTTCTGTGCTTAGTGGATTGCCACCTATCATGGTAGCTTGGAGGTTACTCTTTGTTTTTCCCGAAGGGTATGACTATACATTTTTTGAAGGCTGCTTAACTTCAGGCCATTAGCTCTGGCAATTCCAGCTATCTGTTCTCCGTGTGAGTCCCTTCTGAAGGATATCCAAAGTGTCCGATGCATCTCTTCCACTATGGCCTAGCCCAGTTTGCAAAGCTTGGCTTCCGCCTGCAAACTTTGTCAGCCAAAGAATCCTCCCATGTTGGCCTGTACTTCTGGAGAAATAGAATGCCAAACAAATAGGGCCGACCAAGAGACCGGCCCTGTGGGACACCACTTGTGACCTGCTTCTGGGAGTCTGACACATGGCGCCAAAACCAGCAACTCTAACCCTGTGGGTTCTGGGGTCATAAAGCCAGTTTGCAACCCATCTTGTGACATATGGGTTTACATTTTAAAAGCTGGTAAGTTTTTCTACAATACTGAGTGGGGTATTGTGTCGAAAGCCTTTGCAAGGTCAAGGTAGGCTGTATGGACTGCCTTTCCCTCACATCATCAATGGCCTTGGTGACTGTTTCAAAGAAGTCGACCAAGTTCAAAAGGCATGATCTTCCCTTGACAAGGCCAAACTGGGTCGGGTCCAATGTCTGCAAGTCCCCTATATCTTTGTTTATGAGCTCCATTATGATCCTCTCCATAGCTTTGCAGACTAGACTTGTTAAGCTTATGGGGCGGTAATTACCAGGGTCCGTGAGAAACAGCGCCTTTGTGGAGTGGGACCACAGTTGCGTCGCCACTCCTTGGGCATGTATCCTGTGGTAAGGCTGAGATTAAACAGCTGCCTTATGTGTGGGTTTAATTCCTCATTTAGCTCGTGTAGCACACAGCCGGGGACACCATCTGGTCCCATTGATGCTGGCACCATGTTTTAGCTTTAGAGAGCAGCTTTCACCTGAGCATTTGAGATGTCGGGGAGGCTACACTGGCTGGGATAGTTATCTCTCCTCTGGGGAGAGGGGGTGAAGTTTGCACTGAACCTGTCTGCCAGTATGTTGGCAATGTCTGTGGGTTCAGTGATTTTTGCATATCATTTTGGACTAATTCGAGCATATCTGGGAGTTTCCACCCAGGTTCCTAACATAGCTGAAAAAGGCCTTATGATTGTCCTTCCTTTTGAATCCATGGCAATTTTCTCTCAAAAGTTGGCCTTAGTTGATTTTATGAGTGCTCGTATTTTTTACTAATAATGATCAGGGTGACTTCCCTTTTATGGATTTTGTTCTATCATGTAATAGCTTTCTCCTCTTATTGTAAAGTTTGTTAATGGCTGAAAAAGGGTCCACCAGACTGGACGTTTGCCCTTTGTGGAAAGAGTCTTGGTTTTATTTGGGATTGCAACACCTGATCCATGCAGTCCTGGAGGTGTTCATAGAAGGCATTTGTAAGGGCTTCTGCAGCTTGGGTTGTGGTTTCCACTGGCTCAGGGGCCTTGAAGGATACCACACCAGTCTTGAGTAGTGTGAAGTTTGCTTTAGAGAAGTTCTTCACTATGGTCTTTTTTGTTTGGGGTGGGGACGGGATGTGGATTTCCAGTGAGATTAGTTTATGATCAGATCTCACCAATGAGGGATATACTTCTGGTGTGGAGCATTTTGTCCCCATGTTTGTGACAATGAGATCTAGTATATTTTCTCCTCTCTCCATTGGGAACAGTGACTAGCTGTTCCATGGCATTTAATTTATGAACTCCAGGAACCGTTGGGCTAGAAAGTTAGGGCTTGTGTAATGTTCCCAGTCTATATTCGGGTAGTTGAAGTCACCCAATATGATGGTGTTTGGAGATACATTTATACCCTCCAGTGTCTTCAAGAAGGCTGTGTGGGGTTCCTGAGTTTAAGAGGGTGGCCTGTAGCATGCTACAATTCGTAGAGCAGTTTTGCCTATGGTTAGATTTGCACCTGGATTTCCTAAGTTTCGGCTTGCGTTGCCACCAACCTGGAGGTGTGGGTATCCTTTATGAATATGGATACACCCCTCCTCAGCATTTGTGGTGTGGTCCGGGTTTTGGGGCGGAGCATGATATGAGGGTGGGCTTAAAACCTAATAGTGCCGGGTGCTCTCAGGATCCTTGAACCAGGTTTCAGTTACAGCACAGACAGATTGTCGATGTTCTCCATACTGAGTAGGGCCTCGAGTGTGTGCATTTTGAGATTTAGACTTCTGGCATTGAGCAGCATTACCCTCAGTTTCTTCCCATTTTTGTTTTCTAAGGTGGTAGGTTTAGAATTTGAGCCTTGCCTAAAAAGGCACTATGGGGTGGCAAGAGCCTAGCCAATATCCGGAATCCCAGGGTAACAGGTGCAAGCTGTCCTTGGTACAGCTGGCTTGTCAAGCATGTCATCCCAGGCAGACAGACACTGATCCCCTTTGAATGACACCAGACATTAAGACAATTGTTAAAGCTGATCATCTTGTCTCTATATTGTGGCATCATTCTTGGTGAAGGAAGGATACTGCTCAGGGTTAGGGTCATACCTGCCTGGGCTACATAATCAGAGAGCTCCTCTATGTCTCTTTTCATGTAGTCCAGGGAGGTACGTCTCAGGTCGTTCACACCAGCATGGACAATGACTGTGTCATATTTGTACTTGCCGTGGAGTGACCCGAGTGCTTGTGTTATGTGGCGGATTCTAGCACCCGATAGGCAGCTTACTGTGACCCTCTCCTTGTTCAGCCTGGTGAGTGGGACGTCAGTGTGTCTGACTATGGAGTCACCTATGACAAGTATGTTTGGTGTTGTATTTTATGTATATTATCATTCTGTTGTGTTTTAGTTTACCTAAGACTATGGCACCCAGGTGTTTACATCCTGGAAACCCCCCTCCCTTCATTGACCCTGAGAATCAGGTCATTATGAAAGCTTTTAGCAAAAACAATGCCTTTCTGCTTGAGACGGGACATGGAAATATGTTAAAATGTAAATTTGGCAACAGATAGTTGCTGATGTGACTACAGTAGGTGGCCACAGCAGGACATATGATCAGGTGTGCCATAGGGCCACTGACATGATCTCATTTGCATAGGGAAGAGCAGCTGCAGTGGCCCGTGATCAGGTCATTACTGGGGGGGGCTGCTATACAGCCACCACTAACAGTAAATGAAGAGCTCCAGACTTCTCTCAGGAAAGTGCTGAACAGCATGTCCTTGACATTGGTGCTACTGTTTCAGGGACAACAAGTATGTCCCAGGAGAAGGTTCCAGGTAGGCTTATGTACTTATGTATCTCAATTGTCAAATACTCCTGTAAAGTAAAATATTGGCAACAATACATTAGTTCTCTTTAACAATAATTTGGTTTGTGGGAGGGGGATTGTAGATTGCTAGAGTTAACAATGCATTCTTATTGATTGCACATGGGCTAAGGTTGGACTAGTCATCCAAGTTCTTGTTGAAAGTATAGTTAATGGACATATTTATTTATTTATTTATTTTACATTTGTTGACCTGTATAGTCCGACTGGATATATGTCCATTTCCAGTGGAGGCCTAAGGAGAAAAGCTCCAGATAACACAGACAGAACATAACAGATATGAGTCAAACATATTTACAAAGCCCTTTAGTAGGTACTCACAATATACACAGTGTGTAATAGTATACAAAAACAACAGGTTGCAGCAAGCTATTATGAGCAAAAGATGTGTACAATATTAATTTAAATAAGCCATTGAATAAGTAGTAATTAATCAGGGTTAGTACAGGGGCAAAGCTAATGCTCTTTAAAATACTGTTTTAGGCCTTTTTTGAAGAGACTTAAAGAAGGTTCGAGGGTAAGGTTAGATGGAAGTTAATTCCAAGTTTTACCAACAACGTTGGCAAACAGGGAGTCGCTGGCTGAGTTAATGGCTTTATGGGTTTGGACCAACAGTTTATTGGATGATCGTAGTTGCCTTGAATTACTGTATGACTTTATAATATTTTTGAGTGCCAGAGTATTTTCAGGGTGGTACAGAATTTTGTGTGCTACTATAAGCTGATTGAACAGAAGTAGGCTAGACAGTTCTAGCCACCCGAGATGACTGAGGTTTTGACAGTGTTCTATCTGTTGAGCCTATAGCAAATCTGGCAATATGGTTGTAACAGTGATAGCGCTTACTAAGTTCAGTTTTGTTCAAATTGGAGAATATGGGGGGGAGGCATATAGAAGGGTAGAGAGTAGGTGTGAGCAGGCGATTGCAGTTCTAGCTAATGGAGTTAGAAAAGGTTTGCTTCTATATAACGAGCCAAGCTTCTTATTAATGGTTTTATAGTTTTATTGATATGCAGATCAAATTTGAGATTATTATCCACTATTACTCCTAAAAGCTTAGTATGGTCATCTGGAGAGATAGAGATACTGTTGTTGGATGTTATGGATAAGGAAAATGGGGTGGATCTACTGGTGAGGATAAAGAGGACCAGTTTAGTTTTGTTGAGATTTAACAACATACGATGATTAGAGAACCAATTTTCAACTGTGTTAAATGTGTTTTGTATTAAGGTTTGCAGGTCTAAAGGGGAGGAGGTCATACAGATCAGGGTAGAATTGTCTGCATAATGAATGCAGGTTGCATCAGGGATGGCAGTATGAAGATTGTTGATGAAGACAGAAAAGAGTAGAGGACCTAGAATAGAGCCCTGAGGGACTCCAAGGGTGAGAGGTTGCAGGGTGGATGATTTGCCCTGCCATAATACAGCCTGTTGTCTGCCATTTAAATAGGATAGGAACCACTGAATAGCATGGTTATCTAGGGGAGATGGATTTTAGGGAATGGATGAGTAATTTGTGGTCGACCATGTCAAAGGCCGTCAACAGGTCTAAATCTCCTTAGTAGTAGAAATATTAGACATCATCTTGTCATATAATTATTTTATATTTAATGGGCAATTACACTTACAAAGGGTGGGTGTTGCCATGGGTTCACCATGTGGCGCTAATTTCACCAACACGGTGATGGCAAGATGGGAAAGATGTTTTGTGCTAGAGAATAATGTTTTTAAAGACAAACTCAAAATGTACACGCGCTATTTGGATGATATTTTTATCATCCTGGAAGCAGAGGAATGTGAGATACAACAATTTATTGAATATATCAACAACACCACGAATTTCCTTAGGTTTACAGCTAATTTCCATACAGATGAAATAGATTATTTGGGCATAAATCTAAGGAAAGACCAGTTAAATAGGTGTTATTTAGCTAGAATTTTTAGAAAAAGTACATATTCAAATTCATTTTTACATTTTTCCAGTTGCCACCCCTTCCAACAAAAACGCTCTGTAGTAAAAGGACAGTTAGTCCGAGCAGCTCATATTGTGTTCTTGGACACGGACTTTGAAACTGAATGTGCTCTATTAAAAAATATGTTTTTAGCAAGAGCGTACCCAGACAAACTAGTGAGGGATCTGATTAAGAAAGTTGGTAATAAAAGGCAGGTTGGGATTTATTCCCCCATCCTTAAACCAAGAACAATGGCCATATATGGCAATGAAGGTATAGAAACCAGTGAGTCAACTATTCCATCAGAAGTAGCAGAAAGGAATTACTCTATAAATTTGATTTCTACATTCAATCTAGAGAACTCAGAAATGTTCAAGATTTTGAAGAAAAACTGGGCTTATATTATTAATGATTTGAACTTGGTCAATAAATCACCCCAAGGGTAACATATAGGAAGGGGTATAATTTAAAATGCCTCTTGAAAAATAAAATTTTGTCAAATACCAGAATGACAGGGATGTTCAAATGTGAAAATTGCAATTTCTGTAAATATGTGGCTACAGGCAATTGTTTCACAGTGCGTGAAGCTAAGCACAGATTGCATAAAAAATGTAACTGTAATTCCAGGATGGTTGTTTACCTAGCAAAATTGCCAAATGTGCACAGAATTTTATGTAGGTAAGACGGAACGACGTTTGAGGGATAGGGTTTATGAACACCAATAAGCCATAAAAAACTGAGTACTACAAATGCTTTAGTGAAGCATGTAAGTACGACGGCAAATCATAGCTTTAAATTTCAGGTTATTGATCAGATTAGAGAGGATATAAGGGGTGGTCCAACCCAATTGAAACTGGAAGAACAAGAATTGATTTGGCAGGTCAAGTTGGATGCATGCCACCACCCTGATATTAATGATGCAAGTATACTTAAATGCATTTTAAAGATGAAAAGTTTGTCCAGGTGATTTTATGTTAGGTGGTGGTGCTGCGGTAGCATTGTCACCTCACAATAAGACATCCTGTTCAATTCTCAGCTAAAGTCTCTTCTGTGTGGAGACATGCATGAATGGGCGTACCTTCATTGAAAGTTGTGCGTCAGGGCTGGCAACTTGGTACGTAAAAATCTACTGCCAATCATTAGCAGACTGGTGTTCCACTGTGGCGACCCTTAACCGGGAAAAGCCGAAAGATACAAAATGTTACTTAATGCCTTTTAAGTTACTTTATTTCATTTTAGCACAATGTGAACTTTTCCATGTGACCAAAATAAGTGCTGACGCTGTATTAGTTAAGGGTCAGTCTATTTTACTGTTGAAGTGGTTGTTAAATTAAATTAAATTATATATGTATACTTATAGTATAGTTAATACATATTTATATTATATATGTATTTCATATTAATTTTAATGATAGTATGAATTTCTTAGGATCTGTATTAATTTTTTTTAGTATTTCTCTTGTTTATTAACCATTTTGGTTAAAAATATACATCAGTAGGATTGTTTTAATGAATAATGATGTTGTCCCCATGTTTTTCATACCTCGGTTCAGTTGCATGGTTTTGCCATTAGTTATTAGGTTGTATGAATGAGTTTGAATGGGATGATTTAGACTTTGATGTCACTTCCTGTTACGTTTATATTTTAAATGGCTTGACACATAGTTGAATGTGCATTTGAAAAAGTATTCAGTGTGGAATACGAAAAGCCGTTTATGTGCTTTATGCAGTTTTTGTACCATTAAAGCATTTATTTTATTGGCTTCGGTGCTTGGACTACATTACAGCCAGCTACACTTCTTTAGTCTGTACCGTTGCTGGATGCTATGGTGTAAGAAAATGGGGTGGATCAACTCATGGGGGAAAAGAGGAGCAGTTTAGTTTTGTTGAGATTTAAAAACAAATGGTGATTAGAGAACCAATTTTCAACTGTGTTAAATGTGTTTTGTGTTAAGATTTGCAGATCTAAAGGGGAGGAGGCTGCACAGCTAAGGGTAGAATCGTCTGCATGTTGAATGCAGGTTGCATCAGGGATGGCAGTATAAAGATTGTTGATGAAGATAAAAAGAGTAGAGGACCTAGAATAGAGCCCTGAGGGACACCAAGGATGAGAGGTAGCAGGGTGGACGATTTGCCCTGCCATAATACAGCCTGTTGTCTGCCATTCAGATAGGATAGGAACCACTGAATAGCATGGTTATCTAGGGGAGATGGATTTTAGGGAATGGATGAGTAATTTGTGGTCGACCATGTCAAAGGCCTTCGACAGGTCTAGAAATAGGGCTGAAGATAGCCTGTTGTTCTTATTTTGGAATATGATATTCATAAAAGAAAGGAGGGTGGAGATGGTCCTGTGATGTGGCCTGAAGCCATGCTAAGAGTTGGCAAGCAGACTGTTCTGAATGAGATAGTCCATAAGCTGCTTATGAATGCACTTCTCTATTAATTTGGCTAGTGGTGAGAGAATGGCAATGGGTCTGTAGTTAGACAGTTCTGTTGAACTTCCACCTTTGTGGAATGGGATAATATGGGGTATTTTCCAGATTGAGGGGATAGTTTCATCAGTTAGTGTTCTATTGATTAGGATAGAGATGGGCAATGCTATGGTGTCTGAAGCTTTTTCTAGGTGCTCTGCAGGAAGAAGGTCAGCAGAAAGGGTGGTTGGTTTTAGTTTTTTGATAAGGGATCGGATAAAAGTAGTAGAGACAGGTTGGAAGTTAAAGGGGGGATGAGAAGTGTGTGTGTTAGTGGTAGAGTTAGAGTGGGTGAGAGTAAGTTGGTTAGCTAAGGCCTGAATAGTTTAATTGAAATAGTTATTAAAGGCAGTGTCAACAGTTTCTGGGGATTTATGAGTGTAGTTTGATGGGGTTGGGGTAGCAGATTGTTCTGGATGAAGACGTCAGTTAATACCTTGCCAAAACTTTTGGGGATTGTTTTGGTGTTTAAATTGGAGGTTCTGGTAGTAATTTATTTTGTCTAGCAAAATGAGTTTTTTGTATCATTTCTAAGTTGATGATATCTCATTTGGTCGAGGGGGCCTTTAGTTGTTCGCCATTTGGTCCAGGCTATATTTCTAAGTTTGATTTTTATTTTAGTTTCCTTTGTGAGCCATGGAGCAGTATTAGCTTTAGTCTTTTTAGTATGTGCAGGAGCAAGGGAGTCAAGGATGCTCAGGAATTTATTGTTAAAGAAAGTTACAGTTTCATCTAGTGGTAGATTTTTTAGGATTGACCAGTTGACTGATTTAAGTTCAGTTAGAATTAGCATATAACAATAACAATAGCATATAAAGGCAAAAAGTTTTAAACCCATGTGTTGCTGTTAACTGTGATGAAGTTGTCCATAACTTTTGCTTAACTTCTTCCAGGACAATCATATATGGGAAACATAGCTCAATTGCACATGGTAAGCCAAATATCTTAGTCAATGGTGATGAGCAGTTCAAAGAAATATATAATTTTATCCATATGTTATCCATATGGTTTATCCATATGAGAGACAGCCTTACAGATTATCGGCAAGTATACAAAGCTGAGTATATTTTTTTGGCTATAGAGTTTGTTCATTGTTGCTTAGATCTGTGTTGAAACTGTTGTCTAACTGTTCTGAGAGACTGCTCGGCAAATATACAGACCTGAGAATATTTTTTTTGGTTTTAAAATTTGTACTGTTACTTGTTGCTTAGATCTCTGTTGAAACTGTTTTCCCCACCGCACCTCCATTTTCTGCTGTCTCTTCAGTTGGTATAGTAACAGCTGCATTCAAATTGCTGGAACCTGTGTTCTGGGAGACTGCCTTATAGATTATCTGCAATTATACAGAGCTGAGTATATTTTTTTGGTTAAAGAGTTTGTTAATTGTTGCTTAGATCTGTGTTGAAACTGTTGTCTCACTGTTCTGAGAAACTGATTGGCAAATATACAGAGCTGAGAATATTTTTTTGGTTTTAAAGTTTGTACTGTTAGTTGTTGCTTAGATGTCTGTTGAAGCTGTTTTTCCCACCCCACCCCCATTTTCTGCTGTGTCTTCATTTGATATTGTAACAGCTGCATTCAAATTGCTGGAACCAGTGTTCTGAGAGACTGCCTTACAGATTATCTGCAATTATACAGAGCTGAGTATATATTTTGTGGTTATAGAGTTTGTTAATTGTTGCTTAGATCTGTGTTGAAACTGTTGTCTCACTGTTCTGAGAGACTGATTGGCAAATATACAGAGCTGAGAATATTTTTTTTGGTTTTCAGGTTTGTACTGTAAGTTGTTGCTTAGATCTCTGTTGAAACTGTTTTTCCCACCCGACCTCCATTTTCTGCTGTGTCTTCAGTTGGTATAGTAACAGCTGCATTCAAATTGATGGAACCTGTGTTCTGAGAGACTGCCTTACAGATTATCTGCAATTATACAGAGCTGAGTATATATTTTTTGGTTATAGAGTTTGTTAATTGTTGCTTAGATCTGTGTTGAAACTGTTGTCTCACTGTTCTGAGAGACTGATCGGCAAATATACAGAGATGAGAATATTTTTTTGGTTTTAAAGTTTGTACTGTTAGTTGTTGCTTAGACCTCTGTTGAAACTGTTTTTCCCACCCCACCCCCATTTTCTGCTGTGTCTTCAATTGGTATAGTAACAGCTGCATTCAAATTGCTGGAACCTGTGTTGTGAGAGATTGCCTTAAAGATTATCTTTAATTATACAGAGCTGAGTATATTTTTTTGGTTATAGAGTTTGTTAATTGTTGCTTAGATCTGTGTTGAAACTGTTGTCTCACTGTCCTGAGAGACTGATCGGCAAATATACAGAGCAGAGAATATTTTTTTGGTTTTAAAGTTTGTACTGTTAGTTGTTGCTGAGATCTCTGTTGAAACTGTTTTTCCCACCCCACCCCCATTTTCTGCTGTGTCTTCAGTTGGTATAGTAACAGCTGCATTCAAATTGCTGGAACCTGTGTTCTGAGAGACTGCCTTACAGATTATCTGCAATTATACAGAGCTGAGTATATATTTTTGTGGTTATAGAGTTTGTTAATTGTTGCTTAGATCTGTGTTGAAACTGTTGTCAAACTGTTCTGAGTGACTGATCGACAAATATACAGAGCTGAGAATATTTTATTGTTTTTTAAGTTTGTACTGTTAGTTGTTCCTTAGATCTCTGTTGAAATTGTGTTGTCCCACCCATTCTACCTATTTTTGGTTTGTAATTTAAATTAGGTGGCTTTTGCAGTTGCCTGTCCCACTGTAGATTTGATCTGGGACACTCCTCCAGTCCCATCTCTTTACCACATTCTACCTAATAAACTCTTTCTGCACTTGCTTTTAGTCCTTTTTTAATTTAATTGCATTTTTAAACTGTGTTTGGTCTAATATTGCTGCATATTCAAGTGTGCTAGCTTGCACTGCATATGAATTTTTTTTTACTATTGGTTTTGCTACTTTTCTGTAAAAAAAAATGTAAGCCTGTTTCCTACCTTTCCTGTAACTAGTCTTCCAGATACAGATTTGCTGTATCCAGGACTGTATGTAAGCTTCTGAGCCCCCCAAGCCTTTTTGTGTTGGAGGGAAACCTTCTAGCTTATCAGTGGGAGTGGTAAGCACTAGGTAACCTGTCTATCACATAAAGAGTGGTTCTGGCCCAGAAATTGTAGTTATTGGCCATTTGGGCAAACTCTTCCATCTCTCTCAACTTTCTGATTTGAAATCCTGCATTTGCACTTGTTTCTGTCCTGTAACTCGTCTAGTGCAGATACAGATTCTTAGTTTTAGCACTTAAATTTGCTTGTTCATGCTCAGCACTTGTTCAGAGCTTGTAAGCACTAAATAAGCTACCAATTACTATAGCACTCTATCTTCCTCATTACCTAGAGGAAAACAGTTTTTGTACTTACTTTTCTCACTTACTTAGAGAAAAACAGCTCTTGTACTCACTTTCCTCACTTATCTAGAGGAAAATAGTTATTTATTCAGGCATGTCCAAGGGTCAGCTCCCAGTGTTCTCTCCTGTCTATCTGATGAATCTGGACATCTTGAGGCAATGTAGAAACTGCCTCATGTACACTGACAACCCTCTCCTCCTACCACCCAACACTACAACCTGTGAGAGATGCAATTATCTAGCCAAAATGGAGGTAAAGCTCTCTTTAACCAAGGCTGAACTTGACAGTCATGAGATGAAGGTAAACATTTGCACCACACCATACTCATCACATAGTCTCACTAAATCTATACCACCAAAACCCACACACAGTAACACAAAAACATTCGCGGAGGCTCTCAATAATAATCTGTCTAAGAAACAGAGACCTCCAAAGCAGAAACACAAGCAACCTCCATCCCCCAACACAACCCAAATGACATATAGCCCACTGACTCAGTGTGACACTCAACCACAGCCAATAAGGCAAAACAACGTACCCAAAACACTAGTCATAGGTGACTCTATAGTCAGGCACACTGATGTCCCACTCACCAGGCTAGACAAGGAGAAGGTTACTGTCAGCTGCCTGTCAGGTGCCAGGATCCGCCACATAACCCACGCACTCAGGTCACTCCACACCAAGTACAAATATGACTCTGTCATTGTCCATGTTGGTGTGAATGACCTGAGATGTACCTCCCTGGACTACATGAAAAGAGACATGGAAGAGCTCTCCGATCTTGTAGCCCAGGCAGGTATGACCCTAACCCTAAGTAGCATTCTGCCATCGACCAGAATGATACCGCAGTACAAGGACAAAATGATTGACTTCAACAATTGGTTAAGCTTCTGGTGTTGTTCTAAGGGGATCCAGTATCTGTCTGCTTGGGATGACATGGTTGACAGACCAAGATGCTTTGCCACAAATGGCCTGCACCTGTCGTCCCCGGGATTCTGAATACTGGCTAAGGCTCTTGCTGCCCCTATAGTGCCTTTTTTAGGCAGGGTTCAAATAACAAATTCACCACCATAACAGGAACAGGCAAACAAAAACTGAAGGTAATGCTACTCAATGTTAGAAGTCTAAATCTCAAAATGCACTCACTCGAGGCACTCCTTAAAATGGAGAACATCGATATCTGTGCAGTGACTGAGACCTGGTTCAAGGCTCCAGAAAGCACCCCTACATTACCAGGCTATAATTCATACCACACTTTTCAGCCATGTAACCTGGACCGAAATACCAAAGGCGGAGGTGTGTCCATATTCATTGAGGATATCCACACCTGCAGGCTAGTTGCTCAGCATAATGCATCTGAGGTTATCCAAGTGCAACTAACTCTGGGCAAAACTGCAATCCATATTGTAGCTTGCTACAGATCCCCTACCCCAGGATTCCCACTCCTCTTTTCTTGATGTACTGGAAAATATTAGGGTTCAACAAAACACCCTAATAATGGGCGACTTCAACTACCCCACCATTAGCTGGGAAAACTACTCATGTACCAACTCCTTAGCTCAACGCTTTCTGGAATTCATAAACTCCAATGCCCCAGATCAACTTATCCACACCCCCACCAGGGGCAACAATATCCTACACCTAGTCATTACCAACATGAGTGACCAGTGTTCCACACCTGAATTCATCTCCTTGTTGGTCCGATCCGGCCATAAGCTTATCACCCTTGATATCCACATCCAGCCCCCACCCCCCATTAAGGAAACCACAGCAAAAAATTTCTCCAAAGCCAACTTCATGCTTCTTAAGACAGAAGTAGTGAACTTCATGATACCCATGCAGATGGACAATACATTTACAACTGCTGAATCCTACACAAATGCACTCTATAAGCACTTACACGAGTGTATGGATCGTGCTATCCCAAACAGAACCAAGACGCTATCCTCCAAAAAAAGGATGCCAATCTGGTGGTCTCCTGCCATAAACAAACTGTACAACAGAAGGAAGAAACTGTTGCAAAAGAGAGTAAAATCCCTTGAGTGGAGAAACTCCCTGGTCAGCCTCAGTAAGAAGCTGAGATCCCTTATAAGATCCTCCAAAGCTAGCTCCGAAAACAAAATCGCCTCTAAATCCAAAGACAACCACAAAGCATTCTATAGCTATGTCAAGAATCTAGATGGCAACACCCAGATCTGCTCTGAGTTATAGCACAAAGGCACGAAAATTACAGAACCCCTAAAGGCCAACATACAGGAAA
>NW_025049431.1:5000-11164 GCF_019279795.1 Protopterus annectens | reverse complement strand
AAGATCTAGAATCAGATCAGGTAAGTGTGCTCTTTCTTGGTATAAAATAAACCCTTTTTGTAATAATTGAATGTGTCCGTCAGAGAAATTTCTGTTTGTCAAATTAAAAGTTGCAGCATCCATTTGAAGTAAAGTTCTGTCCAGATTATCAAGTGAAGTTGGATCTCGAATGTCATTTGGAGAACAATCGGAGGAAGTGGAAGCAATGGGAACAACAGAGATTGACCATGAATTTAAGTTTTGGACAGGCTCCTCGTGATGATCCTCGATGCTGTGGGTGGAAGTCTCAATGGTCTTTTGCTGGTAAGTATGTTTCTGGCTCTTCCCCTTCCTTTCCCTCTGAAAGTCATTTCTGTGTCGTTTACTGCACTGTATTCTGGTGGTAAAAAATCTTGAACAGTAATGGGGTTAGAGATAGGAGCTTGCTAGTGGTTACTACGTTGATTAATGGGCTGGTCATTGGTTTGCTGAAGTACTGGTTGGGGTGAACGTATGGGTTGCTGTGGTAAAACAGAGGGAAACTGTTGAACAGAATTAATAGAATTAAACTGAGATCGAATTATTCCAGTGGATCTTGTGGTGAAATTTTTATTAAATCTGTTGTGATTGGAAACGTGGTTAGATGGATTTGCAGCAACATTGAAATGGTATGAATCTCGTTGTTTGGAGCGTGCAGCAGCAGCGTATGAAATTGGGTTTCTTACAAAATTTCTGTCATGGTAGATACGTTGGTTACCAAAGTAACCGATATTGTAAACAGTTGCTCTGCTGTTGTGCTGATAGCCGTTAGAGTCACTATTAGAGCGCGGGAACTGCCGTGGTGCAGAAGAGCTGTTGTTATTTTTATATACACGATAAGCAGTCCCATTATTATAATCAAACAAGTCCCTGTTAAGTTTCTGTCTTTTTCGTTGAACAAGAGAGTCGACGTGTCTGTCAATCCTTTGGTGTATTCCCCTATACATATGTTCATGTATATGAAACTCCTGATGTTGTAGAATCTTCGTGTTCAGAGCATTAATTTGTTCTTTCATTTCAGACATGCGAACCTTGTTGTCTTCATTTACAATAGCTAAAGATTTCAAGCCAGTGTCATTGAACAGTTTTATAAGTGTGTCATGTAACTTTTCATTTCTGAAGGCACTATTAGGAAATTTAATGTACCGTAACCCTTTAGGTACAATTTCATTTATGAGACATGAATCAAAATATAGAATGTCGTATTCTATATTTTTGTAAACTTTAATCAACCTTTCAAGCCTGAAAATATCGGCTTTGCAGTCACTGTGGTATTCCGTCATCTCTGCAACATCTCTCTGCAGGTTACTACGTGGTTGTCTTTGACCAGTTGTTAGAAAAGGGTTGTAGTCAGATGCAGAGCGAAGTAGGGGCATAATATTGAAGTCAGAGGACATGTCTTGCACAGGGTGAGTAGTACTAGAGTTAAGAATATTGGAGATCTTCGATGGTGTTGTCACTGAAGGGTGCATTGTCGTATGCACAGAGGAGAGAGGTGTAGTGGAAAGGTTCGCATTGCTGTTAACACCTGTTGTGAACTCTGAACACGATGGATTAACAGGAGGCACAGTGGAAGTAGAAGCAGGCTGTGAGTTATGTAACTGGCCTTGATTAAAGTTTAAGGCTGAACGCACAGAGGAATCATTTATCAAAGTGGTATAGGTAGTAGCTGCTGTAGTCGCTGTGGTGGCAGTAAAAGTAGTAGTAGAAGGTAACAGATTTACTGACCTCGTATTTAGAGATGGTTGAGAAGAGATAAATTCATTGACTTTAAGTAGCGCTTCATTTGCTTTCTTGGTGGATTCGTCAAGGTTGTTCATCAATTGTAGTAACTTATTAGGAGTTAAGTTGACATCCTGTGTGACAGGAGCGAAGGATAAATCCAGTACTTCAGGGCTGCTAGAGCCAGGTTCAGTGGCTGCACACTCATCCATGAGTGCTGAGTATAAAGTGTACGGATTCCAATGAATATAATAATAACCGTAGCTCTTAGAAGAGAAAGAATTATATAATAAAAACTTCTATCTTAATGTACTATAACAATTGCAAAATAAAGTAAAGAGAAATAAATAAATAAATAAATCATGCAGACACCGAACAGTTAGTTAAGCTTTCGCTCTTATTGGATGAAAGAGCTTCTTCAGAATAACTCCTTGAGGTTACAGCATACAGTATAAATCATAAGAAATGACATGCATTTACAGTAGCCAATGAATACAGTGAAAATATTGGAACATAAATACAGAGGCCAATAGCAGGAGCAGAATCCTTTCTGTTAAAATTCAAATAATGCTTATAACTGGAAAGAGAATGTGGAATGTTATGAATATTCATAATAAAAAATGAATATTCACATAGAAGTAAAACAGTACATACAGTAAAAGTGGTGTAAGATCACAATTTCCATTTTAACACCCACTTAATATTAACATTTTCATTTAAGTCTGGAAATACTTCTGAGTTAAGAATTCTAGATATAATTCCCAATCACCATAAAACTTTTCAATTTGTTCTAAAATAATAAAGTTAAATTTGTTAAAAGATGAACATGCTTTACTGTGTTTAAATAAGGCATTATAAAAATTCTGTGTTCTTACTGCTCCGAGGTGCTCTTTAATTCTGTCAGAAAGTTTTCTAGTGGTTTTCCCAACGTAAAAAGCTGAACAAGTTTCACAGATACCTGCATAAACAACAGCAGTGGTGTGACAGAAAAAATGTTTGGGATATGTAATAGTATAGTTACAGTGAGGAAAAGTGTAACTCTTGCCATTCAAAATGTAAGGGCACACTACACATTTCTTGCAGGAATACAAGCCTAAAGGTACAGTGGAAGTAGTGTTACTGTTTAACAAAAATGGAGAGTCTCTATTCTCTAATTCCATTCTGATGGTTCTTGTTCTTTTAAATGAGAAAGAAGGAGAACTGCCAATAGCAGAAATCATGTGTTGAGATTCAGTTAGTATGTCCCAGTTATTGGAAATAATATTCCTTATAAGCACCATATCCCTGGAGATGGGTAGAGGAAAACTAAGGGACCTGTTAGTACTGTCAAGGTTATTTGACTTAGGTTTGAATCCATATAATAAAATAGGGAAATGTTTAATATACCTGTCTGATGTTATTTCAGTGTAAACAGAGTCAATTAAACTTTCAGGCTAATTTCTTTTTAAAAACATCATTTTCAACAATTTAGCATTAGAGTAGAAATCAATGTCATGGCTAATAATTCTTGAAATTCTTATAAACTGACTTTTAATTACATTCTTTTTCATAAAATATGGATGAGAACTAGAGAAGTCAAGTAAATTGTTTTTGTAAGTATTTTTTCTGTAAATAGTGGAACATACTTCTCTAGAAGGCAAAATACTTACTGTAGTATCCAGGAAAGAAACAGAATTACCACAATCTGAAGTAATAAGATTCAAAAAACCAATGCTCATTTTCATATCTGATATGAAGTTATCTAAAGAAGTTTTGTCACCCTTCGAAGAAAAAAAGTTTTTTAAAACGTTTATACACATGAATCAAATCAAAATTAGACAAAGTGTGTAAGCTTTCCATCTCCCAATTTCCATCTCCCAAGTGCTTAATACAATATTGGCAAAAGCAGGTGCTAGTTTCGAACCCATGGCTATGCCTTTTGTCTGTTTGTATATATGACCATTGAAAAAGAAGAAATTGTTATTTAGGACTATTTTAACTAGAGTGTACAAAGTGTTAATTTTAGTTAGAGAAAAAGAAGTGTATTTAGTGAGGAATAACTTAAAAAGGTGTAGACCCTCTTTGTGTGGAATATTAGTATATAACCCTTCAACATCAAGGGTGGTGAGAATGCAGTTGGACAACTCAGCTTTGTTCTGAAAAAGAACATCTAGGAAAGCCCAGGAATCTCTGAGGTAATACTTGGTTTGTTGTACCAATGGATTCAGAATACAATCTAGAAAATCTGCAATTTTCTCTGTTTTAGTTTTCCTGTTTGATATAATATGTCTAAAAGGAGGGTCTGATGTATTTTTATGAATTTTAGGGATGCCAAATAATCTACCTAAATTAGGTGAAGGGACCAACATGACCATGTATTCTTCAAAGGAAATGGCATTTGTTAAATGTAAGTTTTTTAAAATGTTGTCAACTTTCAGGAAGTGTTTATTAACTGTTTGAACATCAACTTGACAAAAGAACTCGTTGTTATGTAAAGTGTTTTCAATTTTTTGTATGTAATTGGCTTGTTCCATCAACACTAAACCTGTTCCTTTATCTGCATGTTGCGTAGTGTTTTGTCTGTGGAGAAATATGATAATGCTTTTCTTTCAGCATAGGAAAGGTTAAACCATTTTTCAGTGTTATTAGATTGACACAGTTTCCTCAGATCTCTTTCACAAATCTTGAGGAAAGCTTGCATGGAATGATGAAGAGTAGGGTTAAATAAACTTTTAGGTCTGAAGGACCTCAAATGTAATGAAATATTCTCATCTAAAGCTAATACAGATGTTTCAGGTGTATCAGAGTCTGAGCTGCTGTCATGGTTACTATTAGAACTGTGTAAAAAACACAAATTAAGCTTTCTTGCATACAGTTTAAGATCTAGAATCAGATCAGGTAAGTGTGCTCTTTGCGCAGGTATAAAATTAAACCCTTTTTGTAATAATTGAATGTGTGCGTCAGAGAAATTTCTTTTTTTTTTCAAAACAGGTTTATTGTTTTAACATATAAGAGAAATATAACAATTTTATACAAGTAATTAAAAATAGGTATTATTATAATATTCAACAAAACAACTAAAGTATTTACAAAGACATCCACTACAATCAGATCAATTAATTAAACTAAAATACCATGCTATTGAAATTAAAATTTTTTTAACAAATTTTGTAAATTATCCCATACAATAAAATAAGATGTTTTTCTATTTGTTCTAGTCCTAATTGTGTTTATTTCCATATGGCACACTATATTCATAACATTTTAAATTCATTGAACGAAGGAGGTGTATCTGAAATCCAATTTCTAGTTATTATTTTCCTAGCCACTGCTAGAATAGACCATAACAAGGGAAGCTTAACCTTTTAACACTTTGAGGTACAGGTGTGTTGAATAATATAAGAGATTTAGAGATAATGAAATTATCTGTAAAAAGAGCCTGCAAAAATTCATTAATTGACTTCCAGTATTCTTTCAATTTTATACAGTCATAAAACATATGAGCCCAGTCAGCATTAATTTCTACATTACATCTCTTACATAGATTATCTTTATTATTTATTTTATTCATCATCAAAGGTGTATAAAAAGATCTATGTAAAAATTTCCATGTATAAAGTCTCCAGACAATGGAAGACGTAGTTCTATAAGCAGATTCCAATATATATTGTTTATCTTGTTGATTTGGTGGGTTCCCATTAATAGAAGTGAAATAATTCCAGTATGAATCTACACTGTAAAAAGTTTCTTGTCTGATAACTTTATGTATGTATGAAAGTTTACCTTTATCAGAAACTTTATGTTGTAAATTTAATATCAAGTAATCAATCAGTATTGGAATAGATTCTTTAACAGTTATAGACATTAAATATATTTTATTAATGAGATGTTGTCTAAAGGTCTGAACCTCTAACCAGCAAGTTTCTCTTAGATCAAATTCTTGTTTTAAGAAATCTAGATTTTTAACTTTATTATCAGATATTAACTGATACCAGTACTTTAGATCATTATCTATAGCTAAATGAGTTCCTTCAGAAGTAGATGACAAAAGCATACCCTGAGTATACATTATAGGAAATACAATAAAATTCCATTCCCTATACTTAGGGTGCATGAATATAAAGTTACGATAACTAATAATAATATTTAATTGGTAACAAACCATATGTTTAGGTGTAATAGGTGAAGTACAAAATTTCTTTAGTAACCATGACATGGAGTTATTTACAATCATATTTTTATGTGTTAAGGAGATTTTCATGAAGTGTATACTAATTAGCTCCCAATAATCTTTCCATTTTGTGACATATGACTGATCTATTAATAAAGTAATAACTTTTACAATAGAAGAGATAGTATATAAATTAAAGTCTGGAAAAGAAATACCCCCTTGAGACCAGCTATTAGTATGTTTCTTTAATGCAATCCTAGGTCTATTAGGTGCC
>NW_025049430.1:0-14952 GCF_019279795.1 Protopterus annectens | reverse complement strand
AATGTTTTTATCTTACAAAAATGTTAAATGACACAGTTATCATTACAGGAAACTTCCTGCTCTCAGACATTAATAGCCCTTCTGTCCAGATTATCTCTTCCTCAGTTTAGGTGTATAAACTGTTAAAATATATTACCAAGAATATACAACACAAGGAATATTGGGTATTCATGGTTTACTTTCTCAGTGATAAATCCTTCTTTTTTTTTTAAAACAAGTTTATTTTTTTTAACATACAAAAAAATATTTCTTTTATACAAGAATTAAAATAGATATGATTATAAATTCTTTAAAAAAAAATATTTACAAAGACATCCACTACAATCAGAAAAAAAAAACAAAATCAAAAGAAGTTTTGCAAGTTTTGTAAATTATTTTTAAAATATAAAAGTTTTTCTAGACAACTTGATTGTTTTCGTTCCTAGCACTTATTCATAACTTTTTTAAATTCATTAAAAGGGATATCTAACCAATTTCGGGTTTTTTTTTCACCACTGGGGATGACCATAACAAAATTAATTTTCCTTTTTCATTTAAAATATAAGAATTTAAAATAATAAAATTATCTGAAAAAAGAGCTTAAGACCCAATAGTTTTTTCAATTTTATACAGTCAAAACAAGCCAGTCTGCATTGATTTCCACTACATCTAAGTTTTCTTTTTATTTATTTTTTTCATCATAAAAGGGTTTATAAAAGGATCTATGCAAAAATTTCCAGAAAAATCTCAGACAATGGGGGTTTTTAAAGCAGAAATATATATTGTTTATCTTGATGATTTGGGGGATCACCTTAATAAATGAAATAATTCCCGTATTTCACACTGTAAAAGTTTCTTGTCTGATAATTTTATGTATGTATGAAAGCTTACCTTTTTCAAAACTTTATGTTGTAAATTTAATATTAAGTAATCAAACAATGTTGGAACAGATTCTTTTTTGTTTAGACATTAGATCTATTTTTTCTAGATTTGTCTTCTGAACCCAAAAGTTTCTTGATCATTCTTGTTTTTAAAAAATAATTTTTTAAATTTATTATCAGAATCAACTGATACCAGTAAAGATCAATCTGTAGTTAAATGATTCCTTCAAATGGATCAAAACATACCCCCTATAATTTAGGAAATAATAAAATTCCCTTCTTTATATTTAGGATGCATAATATAAAGTTAAAAAACAATACAATGTTTAAAATAACTTTTTTAGGTGTTAGGGGAAGTACAAAATTATTTTTCCAAAAATGGGTTTTTCAATCATATTTCTTTTTGGTTTTCATGAATGAATATTTATCTCCCTTTTCCCTTTTTAAAAAATATGATCTTTAATAAAAAACTTTTAAAAAATGTATATAAATTAACTAAAAGAAATACAGACCAACTAGTATTTTTTTAAAAATCCTGGTCTTTTGGGTCCCCAAGAAATTTAAAAAGTGTATTCAATTTCTTGAAATTATTTTTGTATAATATTATTGATTATTAAATAATATCTTAAAATCATTTTAATAATTGTAATCTCTTTCCATAGAAAAAAACAATTATTCAGGTATTAAAAATTTTGTATAAAAAAGGGGGAATTATAATTTTATGCAAATAGATTTGATATCATTAGATAATATTATACCTAAATGTTATCTGACCTGAAGGGGACATTTTTAGTAAAATCATTAATGAGAAATTTTTCGTATATATGGTAGTATTTTATTTTTTTTCTTAATATTAAACCAAAATATTTTAAAAATGTATCATTTTATCAAACAGAACTGCATAAAAGAATTAGATCCTGTTGATGTATTAAAAATCATCTGCAAAGAGTTGAATTTTAGATGTTGTACATCATTTCAAACCCCTCTATGTCAGTACTGTTTTGATCAAATTCAAGGCTCTAATTAATGAATAATAGAAAAATGGCCCCTTTTTTGTCCCTTTTAAAAATTGGTTTTTTTGGAGACATTTTTTCCCTATCTTAATATAAAATGTTTCCCTTTTTATAAATGCTCAATTAGATTTACAAGCTTCTTTTTTTTCAGTAAGGGAAACAGGTAGTCCCAACCTTTTAATCAAATGCTGAGCTTATATCAAGACTAAAAAGTTAAAATTTTTTTTTTCCTATTTAAAATCAATTAATTTAAATTCTCCTTATATTATGTATTTTATTTACAAAAGCCTGTCTGATCTATATCTATAATGCCAATGATTGTCTTCAATCTATCAAAAATACTCATAAACATTTTATAATCAACATTAATAATGAGATTAATGAAACATCTAGTTGATCTTTATTAGGTTTCAAAATTTAAAAAAGAACCAAGATTTATTAATTCATTTTGGGGCCCAAAAAAAAACCTTTTGTATTAAGTATGTACTTTTAGAAAATTTTATATTCCCGGTATAATACCATCATTACCTGGTTTTTTTGATTTAACTTTTTTATTTTGTAACAACCTCTGTTATAAATCTTTTTTCCAATAGTTTAATCTGTTGTTTATTAAGTTTTTTTTCATAGGGTTTTAAATTCCCATTTTATTTTGGTTCCATTTTAATGTTATTATGATTAATTTGTGAAAGTGATTTCTAAATTCATCTAGTTTTCTGTAGACTAGAAAATTCTTCTTTTTCCTTAGAAAAAATTTCTTTGATATGTTTTTCTTATTCAACCTTTTTTTTTTTTTAAGTCTATGTTACTTATTAAAGAAAAAAACTTGTTTTTCCCAAAGTTATTTTAACTTTAATTAAAACTTTGTATTTCTTTATTTTTTTTTCTTCAATGACTTTCTTTAAATTTTTTCTTTATTATTATTTTAAAAGAATCTAGTTTATTTTGAATTTTAACAATTCCACCCCGATTTCCATTATTATACCATCTGATACTTTGTCCATAAAATAATTTTAAAGCATCCCAAACATAAATAACAGAGACTTCAGAAATTTTAAATTTATATCTAAAAAATGTTGTACTTCTGAAAGTATATTTTTTTATAGTTTTTTAATTGAGTTAAGTATGCTGGTACCCTTTTGATCTGAACATTGTGAGTATTTTTAATGAACTAAAAAACAATTAATTATGATCAGATATGGACAAGAAATCATTTAATTTAAATTTAAATTTTGTTACCATCTGGTTAGAAATAAAGCCCCATCTATTTTTTAATTTTTATCTGTTAGAGAAAATTTGGTTAAATTTTGAATCTATCTGATTTTTAAAATATTTAAATGATAAAATTAGCAAAATCTTTAAATGTTTTGCATTAGATGTAATTTTTTTCCTATAGTGGTAGTATTTTCATGTAATATACAATTAAAGTCACCAGCTTAATATCTCCTATAGAAATGATATGATCTTATCAAGTTTATTTCATATTAATACCAATTCCAGGTATAATATATATTGATTAATGTATAAGTCTTCCCATTAATTTGTATTGTAAACAAAAAACTTTCCCTTTATCATCTTGATAAGTCTTAATATTTTTAGGAAGGGGAAATTTTTATTCCATAAAATAATCCTTTTTTTCAGTGTGCTCTGAACAAACCCTACATTTTGTTTGTGACTGTTTATCAAATTTTTTCAAAAGATGTGTTTCTTAAAAATTTAATGTAAATTAATGTATCTTATTGGCTTCCCCCTTTTACATGGATTATTCAGTCCATTAATTTTTAAAAAATTCCCTTTTAGAAAGTCATTTCAATTTTAAAACATAGAAAATTTTGATTAAAAAAAAATTAAATAATAAGTTGTTATACCTCCTCCTTTAGGTCCCTTTTAAATAAAACCCTTTATTGAGTCTTTTTGGGTTTTTTGGGATTTAATTTTTTTAAACAATGAACACAAAGTGTATTGTATGTCAGAAATATTCAAAAACAGTGAACAAGAAAATTTTGGGAAAATTGAAGTAGTTAAAAACTCCAACAATGTAATACTCTTAAACCCCTACAAAGCATACCTCAGCTCCCTTATCAATTTAAAAAGTTTTTTTAATTAAATTAACAATTTTATAGATTATCTGGTAAGACAAGACCACATTTGATAAAACAACATCATATATTGAAAATTTTTTAAAAAACTATTCTCTAAAACATCATTTAATAAAAACAATATTCAAATAGCATTCAAATAAATTTGATTTAGAAACCAAAAGAGAGAGAAAAAAAAAAAAAGAAATGAAAGAGAGAGAAAAAAAAAAAAAAAAAAGGAAAGGGGATATGTAAAATTCTTATTAAAAATTTGTAAAATAAGTTCTAATATTCAATTAAATCAATAACTTTGGCAATATGGATACATTATATATATTAAGATGTATCTATATTCTATCATGTAAATGCAGTTAACAGCCCAAAGACTTTTTACTTGTATCAGAGCTTTTTTTTCATACTTATTATTGTCAGTAGAATAAAATTTTATTTTATGGGTTTTCTATAAATCATACTGAAAGAACAAGATCTCAAAAGCAGTTTTATTGTGAAGAAAGCCATCTGTATTTTGTATATCTAAACTGCTAAAATATGTCAGATGACAATTTCTTCCAGAATAGAGTCAAAATTTTTTGTCCTTGTCAATCATATAAATCAAATGAATCATAGCAGTGTATATGTTTAAGTCATAATTTTTAATAAATAAGCTGCAGTCAAAATAAAAACAGTTGTATAAATGTTTCACTTTCTATGCCTTCTAAAAAACATTTGCTTATTTGAGAAACTGCATCATTTAAAATCATTATAACTTACATATTTTATAAATTAAAAATAAATAACTAAGAATAAAAAAATAACTCACATTTAAATGAAAAAGAGTTCATTTTCCATAGAGTATTTGCACAGTTCTACTTCCTGGTTGTTTTTCTTTGAATCTGCGATTTTCAGTGTGAATTCACAAAGTTCAAATTGACTGCTTTCATTCTTTTCTATTGAAGTTTTAAAACAACTCGAGAACACTGTTAAAGGAAACCCCAAATCCCAAATTGTCCCCCTCATTTTAATTTTGTTAAAAACAATGACTAACATTCATTTTGTATAAAAAAAAATAGAAAAACCCTTTAAAGTTTTTAAAATTTAAACAGCCTCCATAAAAAAACTAACCCAAAAATTATTTTGATAAAAACAGATTTTTTTAAATCAATTTTATACAAATCATTATTTACTGTACCTTTTTCAAAAGAATGTCAATATATTAATATGAAAGAGAAAAAGAGAAAGAACAGAAAAAAGAAAAAGAAAAAAAAAAGAAAGAGAAAAAGCAAAAAAAAAATAAAAGGAAGCTATAAAAGTATTTACAGTGGAATATTACTTGCTGTTTATATTAATAAAGATGGAAATTAAAATGCTACTTACTATTATTTAGTAAATTATTATTAATTAAAGCATGACATATTTTTTGGGAATGAGCAAAGCAATATAATCAAGAAATATAATCAATTAGCATTTAAACAGCATATAAACCTTTTAAAAGGAATTTAAATTTACATTCCTTTTATCATATTCTCACATTTCTTTTGCCCTCCCTTCCCCACTGAATAATCTAAATAAAATTTTTTGTTTAAAATAAAAAAAAAAGGGAAGAAAAAAGAAAAAGAAAAAAATGTATAAATAACTGCCCTTTAAATTTTTCTTTGTCAAAAAGAGAAACATATTGAATGATAACTTGTTAACTCAGATATTTTGACTGATTATGAGACAGAACAGCTCTTTATACCCAGAAAATAACTTTGATTAAATCTTTTCAGAATATTTGTGGCTTTCTAAAAATGCAAAACTATATTTAAAATTAAATATTGAAAAAAATTTAAAAGTGAAAAAAAAAGAACATGTCATTTGTTTTAGTCTCTTCTTCTTCTCTAAAGGGAAAAGTTTCAGTTGCCAATTTTTAATGAAGGACTCCCCCTTTCCCTTTTCCCTCTATTTTATCCAGAATCTTAGATAAACAACAATGCGGGTCTAAGTCATCAAAAAAGGACCATCAGGAAGGAAGATTTTTAGCTTGCAAAACAGAATAGGTTTTAAATTTTTTTTGAGCTCCTTTATTAAGGGCAGAAAGTTTTCTTTTAGTTATTACCAAGGAAGAACAGTCTTTTCAAAAAAAAGTTGTCTCATTAATTTTAACAGGAGCTTTAGCCCAAGCAGATTTAAGAACCATCTTTATAAAAAGATGATAGAAATCAACTATAACTGATCAGGATACTTTTTTAGAGTTAGTTTTAGCTATAGATCATGAGTTTTGATCCCAAAAAGAGAATGCTTCAAGTCTAAAGTTTTGGAGCCATGATGTTAAAAAAAGTTATTGCCCTTAATATTTTCTGGCAGTAAAAATCCTACTGTTATTGCGCCTAGATCTATTTTCCAGGTCATGTTTGTTTGTAGATGTGTATTTTGTTTCAGCAGAAACTCAGTGTTGATTTCCTCTTCTTGGGTTCTATTTTCCCTGTCATTTCCCTTTTTATGCCTGTCATCTGGGTCTTCTGTTGTTGCAAGTCAAAGTAACAAGTTTATTAGTTTTTTATTTTTTTTGAATTCAATTTTTGTACCAGTTTATCCATCTTAGCAAAGGGTTAATTTAAATCAGAGACTGAAGTTCTTTCTTGATGCTGGAGTCTTGAGAATTTGTCTTACGGGAAATCATTTAAACTGATAAACTGACAGGAAAATTTCCAAATGATTTCTTAGGAATATTGTTAAATGTTTTTTTTTTAGATATGTTCAAGAACTTTTAAAAAAAAATATTTAGAAAAAATGACTTCATAAATTAATTTTTAAAATTTAACCTTTTCCCGTGAAATTGGTGGAGCTGAAGAAATCTGTGCTATTTTTTCATCCTTTGGACCCCAATCCTTCTTTTTCTGATTGCAGGTGCTGCAATGGTCAGCAGAGCTCAAAGTGTTGCAGCCCTTTTAAAGCTCCCTAAAAGTTTTACCTTTTTTTTTCACAAGAAGTATTTATTCTTTTCCCTTTTTAACAAAGAAATTATATAGATTCCCAAAACTGAAACCCAATCTAGAAAAATGGACAACAAGTAGAAAAAACAAAAAAAAAATGCAACTTCAAACAACACTGAAAAAAATCTAGAGGAAAAAAACTAGAGATAAGAATGTTAAGAATAGACACTTGAATGAAACAAGTGCTGTCCCAGACACCCTATATATGGAGTATTATATATCCTGTCTATATCCTCTGCATTTTTGTTTTAATCACCTCCAAAAGTGACATTACTCTGACAAAACAAAAATAATGCCTTTCCATAAAAATTA
This sequence comes from Protopterus annectens, assembly GCF_019279795.1. Lineage (NCBI taxonomy): Eukaryota > Metazoa > Chordata > Ceratodontiformes > Protopteridae > Protopterus > Protopterus annectens. The sequence goes on along the minus strand of NW_025049430.1, from coordinate 7,720 downwards.
GGAAGAACTTTAACACTGATCATAGATCCAAAGCCAGAAATGAAGAAAATAGCCAGCAAATGGCCAATTTTTTTTGTAATATTAAGAATATCAAAAGAATGTCCCCCGTACTACACTAAGAGTAAATGATATCAATCCTGACTGAGAGATCATACACAATCAACCAAGATAGTTTTGCTCGGTTTCACACCTCACTCCTTCTGTATTCTCAGATCACATAAAACAAAAGCAACACACTCCCCCCGTTACCAATCTCAAAGCCATCAGAGACCAAGAGCAATACATCTATGGTGCCAGATAAGATTAAAGTTTGCCTACTTTTAGCATGAGCATGAGTTGATGATCCCTTACAGATGGGTTTTTAGTATCAGACTCAAAAAGAGTTACACTAGATGAATTGAGGAACAAGAATCATTCCCTTGCTCAAATGTGGGTCTTCAATGCTTTTTGAGAATCATAGACCCAAACCTGACCTGTCTCATCAGTAATGCTATGAACAAAGAGATGCATCTGGAGCATTTCTCCCCTGGCCTCTGCTAAAAACTGACTTTGTTCCAAGTCAAACTTTCCCGGTAAACAAATGTTAAATAAAATAAATAAAAATGTATCAATATAAGATTAATATATAAGGATACAAGGAACCTAAAGACTGTTGACCGTAGTTTAGATTTGAACTTAACCTAGCAGAACTCTTCAAAAAAGTTACAGAAGCAATGGATGTGGTCAAAACAGTGTATGATTATAGAAATGCATTCAACACCATCCCTTTTCAGCCATAGTTAATAAACTCATTCAGCCAAATGTAAATCTTTATGTAACTCTTTGTATGACAAACTGTGTGAGAAATAAAACTCAAGTAGTTAGTGTTGATGGATCCATTTCTACCAACGGGCCTCTCACTAGTGCATAACCACAGGGCTTTGTCCTCAGTATCCCATTTTTGTCATCCACTTCTCAGATATCAAGGCAAATTGTTAAGGTTTCTGGCTAACAAAGTTTCCTAATGACTGTAAAGTCTGCACCATCATGAATACTCCAAAAGATGTCAAAAACTTTCAGTAAATCCTGGCAGAAATAGCTGGTGCAAAAACCATGCTTCAAAACTAAAAGTGCATAAATGTATTTTTTCCAAAGCAAAATTTCCCTTGAAACTATTACATTAAAAACAAAGATCCTGAATATTAACCCAGTTGTGAAGGACCATTTAGTGGTCATTTTTATAACATAAATTGACTGCTGTGAGGAAATTCTTTTTTAAACCACAACTGATTAGCAATAATATGACATTCAAATCCAGGGACATAACCATTCTGCTTTACACTGCACTCATAGGTCCGTCATTGAATGTAATCCCCCAAAGGCATGTACATGTCCAAAATGCCAGATTTATCCTGAGTTACCACTGCATTTTATCAAGAAGAAAACCAAGGAACTAAATCATAACAGCTGCTGTGACTGTCTGAAAACCCAGACCTTTTTCTTAGTTCCTAAAGGCTGCTAAGTAGATCTATGTCTGACATAGGGGTGTCCCCACCTTTCCCCCCCACATCCACTATTTCAATACCGGTAAAAGTACTCACATTGCAGACCACAACTTCTACTGCAACTTCAATAGAACATTAATGAGGCATAGATATGTCTCATAAAGAATACCACTTACCCTGGGGAAAAACCCCCCGTCCATGTGAGGGTTTAAAAATGTCACTTCCTACAACTTTATTGTCGGATTAGAAACTCTCTTTACTCTGGATTTTTCATTCTTGTCTATGATGGACAGGAAGAATACTATAAATAACATACTCCATTGTTATGGTTATTCAAATTTACTATACATTGGTTTTCACACAATCCTAAAAGATTTTCTCAACTATGATTATGCAGGATATCCACAAAATCTAGGTCCTTTGGTAGTAAATTGCTAAGGCTAAAAACAAAGAAGGAATTCAGGGCTAGGCTGCTAAAGACCCTAAAAGATCAACAATGAAATCACTAAATTTGCTTCTGAAACTTGGATTCTATAAACATGTGTAATATTAGGTAAAAAAAAACAAATTATTTTGCAAAAATACATATTTTAGCTTCAGTCTTATAACACAAATACATTGGAATACACAGACATTTAACAGTCCAGTTATCATATTTTTAGGTATTTCTATAATATTTATATCACCAGCACAGAAGCAGAGTAAAGAGCATTGATTCAATAATGAATAAATGCAGAAAATGTTAGGGTAGTGATGTAAGCAGTAAACATTTTGTGTATGCATGGGCTTAGGATTATACAAGTGAATTGTCTTCACGTGTTTGTGTGCTTGGATAGAGCTTGTTGTATGGCATGCTGCAATCTTGAAGTTAATCTTAATAAAACTCTTTGTTTCTTTGTATTTTCATTTCCTCACTCCATTTATTCTCACTGTCTCTATCTAATGTACCTTTATGTTCCACAGCCCTTTTCACTTTCATAAAAAGCAGACTCATTTCTGATATTTACTTTTGGTCAGTGTTGCAGAAAGTAATGAGCCTTTAATCTCAACAAACATGGTCATTGAGTCTGCTGCATTATCATCCCTCAATAGTTTTTGCTCACAAATCTCTCCTGACCTGAGTCAATATCATTATACGATGAGAATTGGAATACTGATAGTCTTGTGTATACCTTTGAACAGGCATGCATTCATTCTAATCAAGCAGCAATAAAAGGTTCTGAAATTGAAATAATGTGGGTTGTCATGAACATATACAGTAACATCTGGTAATGATTCTTATCTTACAAAAAATGTTAAATGACACAGTTATCATTACAGGAAACTTCCTGCTCTCAGACATTAATAGACCCTTCTGTCCAGATTATCTCATTCCTCAGTTTAGGCGTATTTATTTATTTATTTTTATTTTATTTTACATTTGTTAACCAAGTCCGACTGGATACATGTCCATTTTCAGCGGGCAGGAGAAAAGCTCCAAGTACATAACAGACATATGAACAAGATAGTTGAGTTCTAAATACAATATAAAGATACATCACATCTTGGGAAAAAAAACAACAGCAGCAAATAATAAAAAAAAAAAACATAGGTCAGTTACAAAGCATTGTTCTAAGGATAGTAAGAAGAGAAGGGTAAATGATAGTGGTTAATCAGGTTTGGAACAGGGACATTGCCAGAGAGTATTGAAGGGGGTTTAAGCTTTTTGAATTGTAGGAGTGATTCTGAGGTGAGCATGGTCTAGGAGTTCCACTTTTTACCTACAAAGTTTGAGAATAGAAATCCCAGCAGAATTATGGCTTGGGTAGTTTGAGCTAAGATCTTTTTGGGAGGAGCTAAATTGCAGGTTAATATATGAATGATGTTTTCAGAGCTGGTGTTTTCTCTGGGTGATACAGTATCTGGTGAGCCATTTTAGTTGGTTGAAATGGAGTTGGCTGGAAAATCTAACCACCCTAGTTGCTTCAAGTTAGTGCAGATTCTAAAGGTGGAATTTGTGCAAATCTAGCTATGTGATTGTAACAAGAAGCAAGTTTGTTAAGGGTTGTCTTGTTTAGGTTTGAAAAAGGCATAGAAAAGAGTTGATAGTAGGGTGTGTGGGAATTGTAATTTTAGCGTGAGGTGAAAGTGTTTTACTTTATAAAAGAAGCTTTTTTTATTTTAGGGTAAGATTGAAATGGGGAAAAATTTAAGGGAGTTATCAATGGTAACCCCAATAGCTTTTGTGAGCTTTGATATAGTGATTCCTTTAATGAAAAGAGAAAAGAGTCTTGTTAGTGGGTGAAAAAAAGTAGTTTTGTTTTTTTGGGGGTTGAGAACAGTTGTCACTTGAGAACCATTTTTTTATTAATGTTTTGGGTTAAGCAGTATCTCCCAGGTTAGGCAGTGCTGATGATAGTAATCATCTGCATATTGAATGCATTCATTGATTGTCAGGTCATTAACAAAGATGGTGAAGAGAAGCCAGAATAGATCCTTAACCCCAAGTGTCATCATGTAGATAATTTGTCCTGCCATAGAACAGCCTGTTCCTTTACGGGTGGGATTGGAACCATTTAGCGGGGTTGTGAGTGATATTTTTTTAATGAGGGGGGTTGAAGGGTTCACCATATCAAAGGCCAATCAAGAAAAGGGCAGATGATTTTTTATTACTGTTTCTGAAGTTATTGATGGTATTGAAAAGGATAGTGGGGCATGGGGAGTGATTTGGCCTGAAGCCATTTTGGGGATTTGGGCAGAATTTTTTTTTTGGTGAGGTTTTCCCAAAGTTGTTTGTAACCCCTTTTCCATTTTTCCAGATGAAATAGCTATAGAGTTGGTTACTCTAAGCTACCAATGGAGGGGAATAAGGGGGACATTTTCCATATGGAATGAAGGCTTCTGACAAATTTATGTTTATGGAGCATAAAAGGGCCTCAGCTGCTTTTTGGGAAACCCCTAGAAGGTCAGTCTAAAATTTTTTGTTTTTAAGAAGAGATGTTATAAAGGATATGGGGACTGGATCAATAGATGATCTGATGTAGTTGTAGTATTCTGCTGGCATGGGTTGGGGTTTTGTTTGTTTTTGGTGGGGGTTGTATAGTTCTGTGAAGAAACTATTGAATGTGTTACAATGTTTACAGGGGACTGTTGTTTTTTGTTATGGGGGGGTTTTCCCGGCCTGGGTGCAGGACTTTTTTCCTGCCCCAAATTTTTTGGGGTTATTAAGGTGTTTGTGTTATAGGGAAAAAGTTTGATCATTTAAGATCATTCTTTAGTTTCATTTCAAGTTGGGAAAGGGTTTTGGGGGGGTGTGGGTCTTAGGGATGTGACCCCCATCTTGTTTCTAGATAGGATTTTATTTTTTTTTTAAAAGCCAGGGGGGTTTTGGTTTTGTTCTAATACCATTGGAGCATGGGGAAACTAGAATCTTGGGGGGTGGTGTTGAAGTAGATAACTGCCTCTTCAAGAGGAAGAGACTTGAGTATTGTCCAGTTGTGGGTTTTAAATTCAGTTTGAAAAATGGGGGAATTTATTAGTTCCTGATTTTTTTTTGGTTGTAAGAATGATTTTCTTGAATTTGATAACATAGGTGAGTAAGTGATCACCATGTCCTCTGGGTGAGTATGGAGTAGGTCAGGGTCTTTATTAAAGGATCCAGTCCCGGATGCTGTCTTTGTTTTGTTTACCCAGTCTGGTAAGTTTGAGCTGAGAAAACCATGTAGAGTTTGCTGCTAGATTAGTAGATGAGAAGGAATTCCAATCGATGTTGAAGTCAAACACTAGGGATTCCGGGGGTGAAGTTAACCAGTGGAGAAAGCCCTTTGGTTTTGTTATTATTGTTTGGGGGGATGTAAATACATGCTATATTTATGTTTTTTGTTTGTTTGTTAAGTTTTACAAGTAGAATTTCCCTTGTTTGTTAATTGGGGCAAGGAGATTTGTAATGTATTTTTTTTAGAGTATTACACCACCTTTTCAAGTTATTGGTCTGCTCTTAGTAATCATACCCTGGTATTATCTGTGTGTTTTACTTGGTTTCCAGGTTTCTGTGAGACATAGTAGGTCTAACAAGTAGCTAAAACATGTAAATCTTATTGTTTACACTTCTGATGTTTAGATGACAGGTCAGAAGAGAGTTAAATCTAGAGTTTGTTTAAAATAAATATGGAATTACAATTAGTAAAATTGGGGGATATCACCATCTGTCTAGTCTGTGATTCAGAGTGGAAAGGGAATTTCTTTGAGTAAAGTTTGTAGTAATGTTTATCATTTGGCCTAATATTGGTAGGTTTGAAAATTACATAGCTTTGATTCTAACAAGGGGGGTAGTAGGTAAGGAATTTGGGGGCTTTGAGTAGAAGTTTGTAGTAATGTTTATCATTTCCTAATTTTTGGGGGGATAATTAAAGGGTTCAACAATGGGTGAGTAAGTTGAGTCATGGCCTTTTTTAATTAGGGGTGATTGGGTTTTGGTAGCCTGGGGGGGAACCCTTTTAAAAGACCAGGTTTCATTTTTGCTGGGTAACAAGTAGGGGGGAAAAATTAGTATGATGCTTCCTTTGGGTCATTTTCCTTGATCTTAGACATAGTGAGGTACAGGAAGTTAGTGGAAAAGGGGTTTTTGGGTTAAAAAGTAAAATTTAATAACAAAACAAAATGTCATGACATTTTAAAACCACTAGACCCCTTTCAAGATGTAATTTGAATAATTAACGCAGGTGAGTAATCTCATCTAAACAAACACCAGGTTCAATGCCTATGCTTTAGCTTGTTTTTTTTTATAGCAGTTTGCCTTAGTTTTAGAGTGTGTTATGCAGTATAAGGGGAGTAGATGCAAACAAGCTTGGTTTTTTTGGGGTAAGCCTGGGGAGATTTGTGCTAGTGCTGAGGACCCAAATAATTTTACTTTAAAGACATACTAAAATGACCAGATAATGACCTTTTTTGTTTTACAGGTTGTGGGAAAAAAAAGATAAAAGGGAAAGTTCTTTTCTTCAGGGGAAAACCGGGGAGGGATAGAGAAAATTTTTAGACAGTCAGAAGCAGCTGTGTAGCTTAAACAACATTAGACTACCAGGGAAATTTAAAATATGTTAAAAATCTTCACATATCTTTACAAAAGCATAAATCATTATAACACATTAGCATTTTACTGCAACAGTGCCTTATGACTGAGAGTCAAAGAATGTTGAATTTTAATATCCTGCTTCTCAAAAAATACAGAAGGCTCTCAATTTTCACTCTAATGAACAGCCCCAAAAACTTGTCATACTAAAGTCTGGTTACCAAACACATTTAGCTATAGAGACACAACTTAGCTTTAAGAAACAAGTATAAAAATTCATGCCATTCAATACTGCATTATGTAGCTATGTAGAAAAAGAGTTACATCAGTTACTATTAAATCACACAATTCCTATATATATAATAAACTGTTATACCATATATTAAAAAATATACAACACAAGGACGATATTGGGTATTCATGGTTTACTTTCTCAGTGATAAAATCCTTCTTTTTTCTTTTTTTTTAAAACAAGTTTATTGTTTTTAACATACAAGAAAATATCATAACAATTTTATACAAGTAATTAAAAAGATATGATTATAACATTCAACAAAACAACCAAAGTATTTACAAAGACATCCACTACAATCAGATCAATTAATTAAACTAAAATACCATGTTATTTGAAGTTAAGATTTGTTTAACAAGTTTTGTAAATTATTCTATACAATATAATAAGATTTTTTTTAGTAGTTCTTAACTTGATTGTATTCAGTTCCATATGGCCCCATATTCATAACATTTTAAATTCATTGAACGAAGGAGGTGTATCTGAAATCCAATTTCTGGTTATTATTTTTCTAGCCACTGCTAGATAGACCATAACAAGGAAGCTTAACCTTTTTTAAAACTTTGAGGTACAGGTGTGTTGAATAATATAAAGATTTAGAAATAATAAAAATTTTCTGTAAAAGAGCCTGCCCTTAATTGACTTCCAATATTTTCAATTTTATACAGTCATAAAAAATATGAGCCCAGTCTGCATTATTTCTACACTACATCTTTACATAGATTATCTTTATTATTTATTTTATTCATCATCAAAGGTGTATAAAAGGATCTATGAAAAAATTTTCCCTGTAAAAGTCTCCAGACAATGAGGACGTAGTTTTATAAGCAGATTCCAATATATATTGTTTATCTTGTTGATTTGGTGGATCACCAAAAAAAAATTAAATGGGGAAAA
>NW_025049429.1:0-13871 GCF_019279795.1 Protopterus annectens | reverse complement strand
TTTTGAAACAAAAAACTTTTTTAAAAGTTTTAGAAAAAAAGTGTTTTTTGTTTTTGGTTTTTTTTTTTAATGTTCCAAAAATGCCAAAATTTTTTTTTGGGGGTTTTGGGCCCCAAAATTTTTCCAACCTAATCTTTTGAGGTTTTTTTTTTAAGGGAAAAAAAAAGTTTTTTTAAAAAAAAAAGGGTTTGGGTATTTTGGGGGGGGGGGGGGGGGGGGGGGGGGGGGGGGGTGGGGGGGGGGGGGGGGGGGGGGGGGGGGGGGGGGGGGGGGGGGGGGGGGGGGGGGGGGGAAAAAAAAAAAAAAAAAAAAAAAAAAAAAAAAAAAAAAAAAAAAAAAAAAAAAAAAAAAAAAAAAAAAAAAAAAAAAAAAAAAAAAAAAAAAAAAAAAAAAAAAAAAAAAAAAAAAAAAAAAAAAAAAAAAAAAAAAAAAAAAAAAAAAAAAAAAAAAAAAAAAAAAAAAAAAAAAAAAAAAAAAAAAAAAAAAAAAAAAAAAAAAAAAAAAAAAAAAAAAAAAAAAAAAAAAAAAAAAAAAACAAAAAAAAAAAAAAAAAAAAAAAAAAAAAAAAAAAGAGGGTTACAAAAAAAAAAAAAAAAAATTTTTTTAATTATTATTTAACACACAAAACAAACCCCCAAATAAAAATAAAATAAAAAACCCCCAAAAAAAAACCACAAACCACACAAAAAAATATTTTTTTTTTTTAAACCACCCCAAAACCATTAATTATTTTAATTTAAATCAACAAAAAAAACCTATTAATTTTTTAAACCAACTTTTTCATATTTTTTTTTTCAACAACAACAAAACCACAACACACAACATAAAATATTATTTTAAAATATATTTAAAAAGGGGATTCCTTTGTCCTCAGGCAGGGTTCCCTTACAAGTCACTTAAAAAATTCCCCTTTCTTTAAATTTTTTTAATATTTGGATTATCAAGGCATTTCACCAAAACTCATTTCCCAAAAAAAAATTTTTTCAAAACTATTTAAAATAATTTAAAAATACGGGGGTATATTTTTTATTTGTTATTAAATATAAAATTGGGGCACAACAATTCCCCTTTAGTTAATAAAAGGGGCAGAAAAACTTGGGTCCAACTATGACAACCCAATCCACTACATGGGGAAAAGGGCAAAACCTGACTTTTAAATGAGTTTTTGAAAGAGTTTTTTTGGGTTTCAAAACCCCCAAAAAAACCCAAAATATATATATATATATATATATATATATATATATATATATATATATATATATTATTTTTAAATATATACATTTATTTATGGGAATTATTTACTTCCCTTTTCGGGGGGGGGCCTAAAAAAATAATAGGAAAAAAACAAAAAAAACACATTTTAAATTTTTTTATTTCATAATATATAAAATGTGGTATAATAAAATTTTAATTTTCACAAACTTTAAAAAAAATTTTTTAAATTTAAAATAAAATTTATAATAAAAAAAATTTAAAAAAGAATAAATATATTAAAAAAAAAAAACAAACAATATTATATTATATTTTATAATTATTTAAATAATAATTACCCCACCCAAAACCCCTTATTATTTTTAATAACCACATACCCTAATTTTTATTTTATTTATAAATTTTTTAAATTAATTTGCACAAAACCCATACATATTTTTAAAGTTCCACATTTTTTATTTTAATATTTTCCTTTAAGGGATTTTTTAAACATTTCAAAGACTTAACACTTTTAATCAAAAATCCCTTAAATAACAAAATTGGGAGGAGCGAAAGGGAAAGTGTTTGGCCTAAAACCGTGGGATTTTGCACCCAAGGCAGGTGTCTAGGATGGAAAAAAAAACGGGTGGGATACAATTTTAAAAAGGAAAATAAATAGCTTTAGAAGGAAACAAACAATTTTGCTTTAAAAGGGGGAATAAAAAGGGGATGAAGGGTGTTAAAAGAAAATGGGGGCAGGACAAAGCCAGGGAGAGAAGAATTTTTAATTTAAAAACAATTTTAATTTGAACTGGGGTTTTTGGAGCTATAGCCTTTTTCCACAGAGGCCCGGGGAAAAACCCACAAAAAAATAACATTTTAAAGAAAATAAGCAAAAAAAACAAACAGCAAGTTGAACAGAAAACATAAAAAAACAGTTTTTAAGTTACAAACTAACTTGGAGCGATGCAAAGGAAGTCACAATATTAATTTAAAGATATGCTATAAAAAAAATTTTTTAAGTTCAGTGACGGGAATTTTTCCAATAAAATATAAGAGAGTGACACTAACAAAATAAAACCCAATGGGGAGACAAGTAGAAGAGGAAAAGTTTATGAAGGGTATACGGGTTTGCACAACTTTTAGGAGCTTTTGGGGTTTTTTAAATTTTTGAGGTTTTGTGATTTTTTTAGTGGGTTTTTCCAAAAAATTTGTGGGGAATGGGGACCGTGTTTATAGGGGAAAACGGGGGTTTTTAGAAGGTGTGTGTAGAAGGAGATTAGAGGAGGAAAAAGATGAAAGTTTGTTGGTACAAGACCGAATGGATAATCTAAATAGAAAGAGGAGAAGCTGTGGGGTAATTCTAGCCAGTTTAAGGTTTTAAAGGGAGACAAGTGATGATTCAGCTTTGATCTCACAAATGATCTGGCCACTCTTTGTTATAGGTAGTTTCTAGCTTGGTTAGAGAGAAGTTTGGAAGTCAGTGAGGATCTGAGCTGGTACAATAGACTTAGTAGGAGATAGGCATGAGAGAGGGAGACTTTACCTTTACAGTTAGAACCTTTTATTTCTGTATATTGACCAAGTTTTGACACAGGTTTTCTAATACCATTCACAAGCAAATCAAATTTCAGTTGGTCATCTATTATGACCCCTAGATGTTTTGTGTTGGGTTCAACTATGGTTCATAGGTTCATAGGTTCATAGGTTCATACTAGGCTATCTGCCCGAGGGTATGGTAAGCCTAGCTCATAGTTTTGTGGCTTTCTACGCCACCCCTTTTAGTTTTGGAGAAACTATGCCTGATTATTTTACTGTGCCTCTGTCGAAAGCAGTGACACGAGGTAACCCTGGGTGTATCTGCGGGTCTCCCCATCCACATTGGTCAAGATTCCTTGAACAAGGCTAGGTGTCAGTTTCACATGCTAAACTAGATTTTGTTCCATAGCATAGGGAGTCTCTTTGCGATGAATCTATCCCTCCACCACACATCCTATTAATAACCTATGTTTAGGTTTAAGTCTCCCACTTCTTGTGGTTCTTGAGGGGATCAGATTTGAGATGAAGCATGTTCATCAAATCTGGTTTGACATGGCCTTGTAAGGTCAGGCATAGGTCACCTCTGGAGCAAGGTAAGCAACTGGAATATAGCTGGAGTTCTTCAGTCGGGCAGCATAAGACAGATTTCCTTTTTGAGACCTCCTTTTCCTTTGGTGAGGAACTTCTTTGTGGTCTCTCCAGCCGCTGCAAGTGTCGGTCAGATACATTCAATGGGGGCATTGTAATTGACCAATGGTCTGATGAGTGATGAGCATAGGGAGACTCATGACTTCCCTTTGATCTAGATGTGAATCCCTTCATGATAAGGTGGCAAATGTAGAAGGTCTTCTCCTAACTACTTTAGCAATATGAGTGTCAATGAAAGGCTACTGTCAACCTGTCTCTATGGTCCTCTTGATAACTCTCTTCTGTGATCAGGGATTGCCACCATATGGTAGCTAGGGTAACCTTATTTTTCCAAGGGCATGGACTATGCATTTCCTTTGGTATTTAACCGAAATATGGCTCTGGCACCAGTTATCCGCTTCTGTGAGACCCTTCTGAAGGATAATATCTGTGTCGGATGTTTTCAACCACGCCTAGTTTGTAGTCATCTGCAAACTTTGTCAGCCATAAATCTCCTGTGTTTGTTTGTACTTCAGAAAAAGTAGACAAGAGGCCCGAATTGACACCTGTGGGCCACCACTTGTGACAGGCTTTGAGTCTGACATGGCTTCAGCAACTCTTGACCCTGTGGGTTCTGTCACTCAGCCAGTTTGCAACCCATCTTGTAATGTATGGTTTACATTTAAGTTGATGAGTTTTTCAATGATACCCGAAAGTGGGGTATCGTGTAATTAAAGCCTTCGGCCAGGTCTAGGTAGGCTGTATGGACTGCCTTACCTCGCCAATGGCCTTGGTGACTTTCAAAAAGTCTCTGTAACTAAGTTTAAAAGGTACGATCTGCCTTTGACAAAGCCAAACTGGGTTGGATCCAAAGTCTGCAAATTCCTATGTCTTTATTTATGAGATCCATTATGATCCTCTCCATGGCTTTGCAGATAAGGCTGTCAAGCTAATGGGACGGTAATTTGGTCGGTGGAGGTAACTGCCTTTGTGGAGTGGGACCACAGTCACAAGCCACCCTGGCAAGTAATGTGATCCAGTGAGACTAAGATTAAACAGCTGTCCTAACTGGTGGGTTTAATTCCCTCGCTTGAGTTCATGGAGCACACAGCCGGGGACAATTCATCAGGGTCCCAGCTGATGCTGTGTTCTCCTTGCCTTGGAGAGAGCAGTTCTCACCTGGCTGCTAGAGATGTTTGGGGCTACAATCATTTGGCAGATACCCTCCCTTTAGGGGAGGGGAGTAGGGTTTGCACTGAACCTGTCAGGCCAGTATGCTTGGCAATGTCTGTGGACTGTGTAAATTCCCTACATCATTTTGAACCACCTTGAGCATATCTGGGAGTTTCCTCCCAGGTTTCTGGACATAGCTAAAAGGAATGCCCTTGTATGGTTGTTCCTAGAGTCCTTAGCCATTTTTCCTCAAAAATTAGCTTTGGATGTTTTGTATGAGAGCTCTTAGTTTTTACTATAGTGATCACGGTGTCTTACCTTAAGGATTTTGCCCCATCTTGTAGTAGCCTTTGTTGTAGAGTTTGTTTATGGCTGGGGTCCACCCAGACTGAACGCTTTGCCTTTGCACAAAGAGTCTTTGTTTTGCTTGGGATTGCTCAAGGATCCATGCAGGCCTGGTAGGTGCCAGGTAGAAGGCATTTGTAAAGTGATCCAGCGGTTTGAGTAATGCTTACCACCGCCTGTGGGGTCTTTAAAGGAGATCACACCAGTCTGAAGTGTGAAGCCGGCCGGTAGTTCTTACTGTGGCTTTTCATTCTCGGGTGGGGCGGATGAGGGACCCTCCAGCCAGATTAGTTTGTGACTCCATCCTCACCAGTGAGGGGTGGCACCGCATTGAACATTGTGTGTTCCATGTCTGTGATGATGAGATCAAGTGCATGTTTTCTCCTCTTGTGGGATGAGACCAGTTGACCCATGGCATTTGAGTTTAAGTGAATTCCAGGGAACTTTGGCCAGGAGTGTTTGGGCTTGAGTAGTGTTCCCAGCCCTGCTGTGGTGGAAGAAGTCACCTAGTAGCGATGGTGTTCGAGATACATTTATCCCTCCAGGGTTTCCTTGGCAGGAAGGCCATATGAGGTTCCTGAGTTTCATGCAGGGTGGCCTGTAACATGCTGCAAATTGCAGAGCAGTCTTGCCTATGGTTAGTAGAAACCTTGGATGGTTCATGTATCTGCTGCTACTCAATCTTGAGGTGTTCCTGATGAATATGTGGATACCCTTCCTCCTTCTTGGTATTGTCCTGCCTTTAAATGGAACCGCATGATATGTGAGGTAAAACCTGATAGTGCTGGGGTGCTCTCAGGAGTTCTGAACCAGGTTTTCGTCACAGCACAGACATCGATGTTCTCCATACTGAGAAGAAATTGAAAGTGTAATCTTGAGGCTGGAGAGACTTCTGGCATTGAGCAGCATTTCACCCTTTTAGTTTTTCTTGCTGTGTTCTAGGGTGTAGGTTTAGAATTTGAGCCCTCCTTGCCTAAAAAAGGCATTCAAGTGGGGTGGTGCAAGAGCCTTTGCCAAACTGAACTCCTGTGGTGACAGGTAGGTGCAAGCCATCCCTTGCAAAGCAGCTATTTGTCCAGCATGTCATCCCAGGCAGACAGACATTGATCCCCTTGAATGACACCAGAGTTTAAGCCAATTGTTAAAGCTGGATCACCCTATCTCTGTATCGTGGGTACCAGCCCCAGTGTGAAGGTAGGGGATACTGCCTCAAGGTCATCAGGGTTACACCTGCTTAATAACTGTGAGGGTTCTCTATGTCCCTTTCATGTAGTCCAAGGAGGTACATCTCTCAGGTCGCACACTGCGATTACTGTGTGACTTGTACCTGCTAAGCTGAGAGACCTGGCGTGCATGCTATGTGGTGGACTTCTAGGCACCCCACAGGCAGCTTACTGCATTCCTCCTTACCTAGTCTAGTGAGCTGGACGTCAGTGTGTCTGACTATGGGAGTCACCAATAACTAGTGTGTCTGGCATTGTGTTTGGCCTTAAGGGCTGTGGACCGTTTGACACCTGACTGTGTGGCTCCTGCGTGTAAGGTGCAGGTGCTGTGTTCTGAGGTGGTAGTTGTTTGGGTGTCTGCCGGTGGCCTCCTGCTGTTTTGGTGCAGATTTTGATCAGAGCCCCTGAGTAGTCTTGTGTGTTTATGTGTATGATTTGAGATTGTGATGGTAATATGCAGACTGGGTTCATAGTGTGTGGGTTACCTTCTCTCCTGTCTGGTCCTGCTAGTCCATATTGGGAGAGAGCTTCCTAGCCTCCAGTTTGGCCAGAGTAGTTGCATCTCTCGCATGTATTTGTGTTTTGTGGGAGGAGGCAGGGTTGTTCAGGTGCATGAGGCACCAACATTGCCTCAATATTCCAGGTTCACCAGCTTATAGGCGAGTAGACATTGTACAACCGATCCCTCTATTACGCTAGAAGGAATACATAGAAAATTCTAAAAAGGTTTTGGGGATGTGGGGTGGACCGAGAATGGGTTTGCTTTTGGGGGTAACTTCTATAAATAAGAGTGCTGCATCGAGGTGCGGGGATAAGTACCGGTAAGCGCGCTTTGGCTATGGCCAGATAGAGAATAGCCCAATTTGGGAACTCAAGTGAGACAATCAGTAGGATACACTAAATAGAACAGTAGTATACTTTGAGGAAGGTAGCCTTTTAAGGGAAAATTTGAAGATAACCTTTGTAGCCCCATTAGTTTAAATCTGTTGAACCGGGCGCTTCGCCCTTAGTGTGTACCCGTAAGTGGCAGTTCATACAATCAAGCACGAGATCACAAGGCATGCACAACACGCTATGAAGGAGCGAGTAGCAGGGCTGGAAGGGAGCTAGGAATCATTCAAACTAACAACAATGGACTATCACTAGTTTCGGCTGAAACTTCACCAGACGTAGAAAGTTGCTCAGTGCTTCCTAATTCCCACTGGTAAGCAAAGAAACTTCCAAATAAGGCAATGGATCAGTATCAGAACTAAAAACAAAGCCCAGGGATCATCAGCAACCTGAAACTGGACTACCGAAGTTCAGGGTAAGGCGGGAAAATAAGAGATTTTTTTGTTTTTGTTTTTTACAGAGACAAGGAAAAACAACACACAGTGGGGAATGCTATAAATGTTATGTAAACTGGTTATCGTGACTTTAGTGAAGCCTAAGGAAACAATTTGCAACAAATAGTAACTTAAAGTGCACAAACAGTGTGTACAATGGTGAAATCACTTAAAGTAGCAGTAAACAGGTGAAAACGCAGTCGCTATTTAATAAATTGGAAAGCCACAAAATAATTTTATATCTGGTGAAAGTCACTCTTTTAGCTCTCTGCTGCTTGGATCACTCTGCAGGCTACCTCAATGGTATCCTCGGTGCTGAGTTGGTATTGCTGAAAAACGCTGCTTAGCCGGTGGTAGGTTTCTTTTATAGTAAGTAGGGGCTGAAAGGTGCTGAATTGGGTTCAAAATCCACTCAATGGATCTAATTAGTTTCTGGCTGAACTTTACCAAATCAGACAAAAGCGTCGCGCCTCCCACCTCACTCTGGTAGCAAAGAACTTCCTCCAACAAGGTAATTTGATCAGTATCAGGAAACCAAAAACAAAGCCCAGGGATCAAAGGCAACTCTGAAACTGACCACTTCTAGTTCAGTAAAGATGCTATGATGTTTTCTGATGAGAATGGATATAAAAGTGAATTTAAGGTGGTTTAGGTTTCTAGGAAGAAAAGAAAGAGTTTTTTTAGGATTCAGGAATTTAAAGCTGGTTGTTAGAGAGAGCTAGATTTCAAATAGAGTTGAAGGATTTGAGAATAGAATTTAAGCTTTCAGAGAGGGTGTCTTCGTAAGGTGACGACCAGAGTCATCAGCATATTGGCTATGGATGATCAGGGCAAGAGGTAGTGTAGATTAGTAAGGATATTGAAGAGTAGTGGACCAAGACTAGATCATTGGGGAAACAAACTACTTACGGGAGAGGAGGTAGAGGAGTTTCATTTTACTGATTGCAGTTGATCTGTGAGATAACCAGCAAACCAGGCAAACGGCTGGTGAGGTGGATAAGTTAAGGTTAGTGAGTTTTGTCCAGGAAGAAAAGGACAAAGTTCAATTGTTTCAAATGTTTTCTAGAGAGATCTAGGAATGGGCATGACACCCATTTATTATCTGTATCGGAGGAAATAGTAAGGTTGATAAAGGATAGGAGAGCAGTAGTGGTGCTAAGTGTTTAGGGACGGTAAAGCCGTTGTGTGGGTGAGCAGATTTTCTCCTGAAGTGAGGTTCCATGACTTGCTTATGCACATTTTGTAATATTTTGAGATAGTGATAGGGATGGCCATGGGTCTGAAATTGGAGATTTCTATGAGTTACCCCGAAAATTGCAGAGTATAGAATTATTTCCAGATTGATGGACTTTTTGATCCTATGATAGAATGGTTTATCAGCATAGACTGGGAGGCTAGAGAGTCTGCCATCTGAAAGAAGTAGGGAGGTTGGCCACCAGCAGATGTAGAACAGGGTTTTAATCTTTTGCAAAAGTACAGATTTAATGCAGCTGGTAGGTGTTGGTTTAAGGGAAAATATGTTAGTAGAAATCTGATCAGAGGAGGGCTGTGATGGTAGTGTGTGTTAGAATTAGAGGGGACAGTAAATGCCTGATGTCTCTGTCTCTGCAGTTAGTTCCCCCCGCTCTAGTTGTGGTGTTAATCTTGGTGGCTTTGGAATTGCCCGCCCCTGCTGTAAATCTCTTTGTAACACTCCCTCCTGGGTCATCTCATTTGTTTCACTCAACCTGAGTACAGTGAGATCATATTTTGATTTTAGATACTCCTACTAGTCTCTATCTCTGGTGCTGTGAGAGACTGGGAAGGGTATCATTCCAAGTGTCTTTAATCTGCTCTGTTTCCTCCTGGGCCATTCTCAAAAAAAAAAAAGAAAAGAAAAAAATTTTGCACCCTCATCTGCCTTACTGTATGTGTGTTTCTTCCTACTTTATTACCTTATTTTATTTTTGGCTCTTCTTAAAAAGTACTCAGTTGAATTTATTTTGCTGCCTTATTACTGCTTACAAGCAGCCTGATTAAATTGTAACTGTTATTCTATGTCTCTGGTTTAAGCACTTGGGCTTCAAACCAGTTGTTTTACATTAAGGTTCAGCCCTGCTGCAGGATGTGGTAGCGTGCATCCCTTCCAAAAGTTGGGAACTGCTGGACGAAGGTCAGTGTCTTCTAAAAGTGTATTAGTTCTAAGCAGAACTTCTATTTCAGGCTAGTTATATATTTTACATTAAGAAGGTTTGTGGTCTGTAACGCAGTGAGAGGCTAGATTCTTGCCCCTTCTGAACTGGGAATTGCCAAAGCCCATTATGATGCTACTAACCTTTCTTCTGAAATCGGTATCACTTGTTTGCTGCGGTAGCATAGACTAGATTCCCAATGGTTGACCTGTTTGTATATAACTGTGCCCCGATATTGTTTTTGAGAAGGTTTCTCTGCACCCTAGTGGCAGACGGTGCAGTTGGAACTTGTTTGATTGAAGACTGCTGGAACAGGGCTCAGTTTTAAGCTTTTAATCAAGGTATGTTGTTTTGATTAGAATCTACCTATTTTCTCGGAAAAAAAATATATATATACTTGTTTCGCCTTCTGAACTAGTATAGTCCAGTTTTCATGTTATTGCTGGATCCAGGGCTGTAAGCTACAAGTTTCTGTGTTGCCATACCTACTTGGATAGAAGGGAAGCCTTGTTCAATCTGTGAGAGGGAAGCTTTGAGCAGCTTACCCGTCCTTGAGGAGGCCTGCTCCAGAAGTTGGTGTTTATTGGCCTTTTGGCTAATTTTGATTGTAATTTGCCTCTATTTCCTGAAAAATATAATTTGTTTCCCTTCTTCTGAACTAGGCATGTCCAGTTTTCAGGTTATTTCTTGAATCCAGGGCTGTGTAAGCTGTGCTACCACCCTCACTTGGATAGAAATGGTGCTCTCTGTTCAAGATGAGAGAGGGAGCTTTGAACAGCCCATCTGTCCCTGAGGAGTGGTTTGAGCCCAGAAGTTGGTAGTTTATTGGCTTTCATTTTGGCTAATTTCTACCCCTTTGATCACTCCTGCTATAAAACCCTCATTTGCACAAGTGCTTTTACACTTGTATTCCACTCATGCCCCTTCCGTGGTGTTCTGCAGAGTCTACAGCAAGTGAGAGACAAAGAGCAAGTCTCTGAGCATTAAGCATCACTTTTCTGCTTTCTTGCTGTCTTAACTAATTCAGCCTTAAAACGTTTTTACGTAATCTGCAGGATTTGAAAAGTTTGTTATTGTGAAGGCACAACTCAGCATTGTGCCCTCGTGTCCCCGCAGAGTAATAAGGCAACAGAAAGACCCAAGAGAGACTTTCCAGATTTAAGTATTTTTCCTCTGTTTTTGTTTACCCTTTTTCCCCCTAAAAGCAGATTTCTAACTGATCTGTGCTTTAAAAGTTTAAATTGCATTTGCCTTCTGCTTTTACAGTTTTGCACTTTTTTTATATCAATTTAAGTTGTTTTTGTTTGTATAAATGTTGTAGGCTACACACTAAAGTGCTAGCCTGTTTATAGCATTTACAGTGTTTTCTGTGTGTTTTTCTGTTTCATGAAAAAAAAAAAAAAAAAAAATTCTTTTTTGCCCTTTTCTGAACTAGATTAGTCCAGATTTCAGGTTTTGCTGAATTCCGGACTGTGGTATAGTTACCTGTGTTGCCCATATCCTTACTTGGATAGGAGGAAGTTTCTCTGTTCACCAGAAGGTGGGGGGCTTTGAGCAGCCTATCTGTCCCTGGAGGAGTGGTCTCAGCCCTGAAACTAGTAGCTTATTGGCCGTTTTCAATTCCTATCTCTTTCAGTTTCCCCTTTAAAACCCACATTTGCGGTTTTGCACCAGTATACAACTCTGCACAGCTCCCTTTTCCTGCAGGTAGTACAGGCAACAAAAGACCCCAAAAGAGACTTTTCCAGATTTAAGTATTTTTCTCTGTTTTTGCTCCCCGCCTTTTCCGCCTAAAAGTGAATTTTCTGATCTGTGCTTTAAAAAATTTAAATTGCATTTGCCTTCTGCTTTTACAGTTTTTGCACTTGTTTTATATCAATTTAAGTCACTTTTGATTGTATAATTTTTTAGGCTACACACTAAAAGGCGCTAGCCTGTTTATACATTACAGGTTTTTTGTGTTTTTTCTGTTTCCTGCCCAAAAAAAAAAATATTCTCTTTTCCGCCTTTGCTGAAAAGATTAGTCCAGATTTCAGGTTTTGCTGAATTCAACTGTGGGATAGTTTCCTGTGTTGCCCATATCCTTACTTGGATAAAGGAAACTTCTCTGTTCACCAGTGAGAGCTTTGAGCAGCCTATCTGTCCCTGGAGGAGTGGTCTCAGCCCTGAAACTAGTAGCTTATTGGCCCTTTTTGGGGCAATTTCTATCTCTCAGTTTCTCTGCTTTAAAACCCATTTAGTTTTGCATGATTTTTCAATAGAGCAGCCAAAGCCCCCAACGGGTTTAAACTATTCCCGGGGCCCCAAAGTCTGCTCTTCACTTTTCCCTTAGAACTGTTCTAAATCTCAAAGTAAGCACTCTATTTTCATTCTAAAGCCCTGCAGTTGCTCTAAGAAATTTATAAGTAAACTAATAAACTAAAACACTACACCCCTTATACCCTTAAAATTGGGTCCTTATTGGTCCTTTTTATCAGTCAAAAAGTTCCTTATACTATTCTGGCATGTCCAAAAGTCAGTTTTTGGGGTTTTCTCTCCAGTCCAGCTGGTGAATCTTGCCTTATGTACACAGACCACCCTCCTCCTCCCAACAAACTCAAATATATGTGAGAGATGCAACTATATAGCCAAACTGGAGGCTGAGCTCTCTCAACCCAGTACTGGCGCAGTCAGTCAGGGAAAGGTAACCCCCACACCACAAATCAGTCTCACATAGACCAATCGAAAACAAACCAAACACATAAACACACAAAAACATACTTGAGGCTCTAAATAAAAATCTTCCCAAGCAGAAAACCTCCAAAGCAGACATCCAAGCAACCGCTACCACAACAATCCCCACGTATCACATAGTTCACAAAGTCAGTGTGCCACACAGTCACAGCTCTTAAGGCTAAACAACACACCTAATACACTTGTAATAGGTGACTCTATTGTCAGACACACTGACGTCCCACTCACCAGGCTGAACAAAGAGAAGGTCACTGTAAGCTGCCTGTCGAGTGCCAGGATCCACCACATAACACAAGCACTCAGGTCACTCCAAAGCAAGTACAAATATGACACCGTCATTGTCCATGCTGGTGTGAATGACCTGGGGACCTCCCTGGACTACATGAAAAGAGGCATAGAGGAGCTCTCTGATCATGTAGCCCAGGCTGGTATGACCCTGACCTTGAGTAGCATCTTACCCTCACCAAGAATGATGTCACAGTATAAAGACAAAATGATCAATTTTAACAATTGGCTAAAGTATTGGTGTCATTCAAAGGGGATCAAGTGTCTGCCAGCCTGGGATGACATGCGACAAGCCACGTTGCTTCGCTAGGGACGGCTTGCACCTGTCACCCCTGGGCTATCGAATGCTGGCTAAGGCTCTTGCCACCCCCATAGTGCCTTTTTTAGGCAAGGCTCAAAAGACAAACCCACCTCCATAGACAACACAAGGAAAAAGAAACTAAGGGTAATGCTGCTCAATGCCAGAAGTCTAAACCTCAAGATGCATGCACTCGAGGCTCTCCTCATTATGGAGAATATCGATATCTGTGCAGTAACATGGTTCAAGGCTCCTGAGAGCACCCCAGCACCACCAGGTTATACCTCATACCATGCTTTTCGGCCCCAAAACTCGGACCAAACCACAAAAGGAGGGGGAGTATCCATATTCATCAAAGATACCCACACCTCCAAGTTAGTGGCACTGCATGAAGCATCGGAGACCATCCAAGTGCAACTAACAGTGGGCAAAACTGCCTTTCAGTTTGTAGCCTGCTACAGACCACCCTCCCAAACTCAGGAACCCCACTCAGCTTTCCTGAGAACACTGGAGAATATGAAGGTCTCTCCAAACACCATCATATTGGGTGACTTCAACTACCCAAACATAAACTGGGAGCACTACTCAAGCCCCAACACTTCCTAGAATTTATAAACTCAAATGCTATGGAACAACTGGTCACCACTCCCACAAGAGGGGAAAACATATTGGACCTGATCATCACCAACATGGGGACTCTTATGTTCCATACCAGAGGTATACCCCTCATTGGTAACATGTGGCCATAAATTAATCTCACTGGACATCCATATCCCCCTTCACCCCAGCCAAGGAAACCACAGTGAAGAACTTCTCAAAAGCAAACTTCACTTCTCAAAACCAAGGTGGAATCCTTCAAAGCCCGGGCCAGTGGAAAATACAGCCCAAAGAATCCTTTACAAATGCATTGTATGGACACCTACAGGAATGCATGGATCATGCTATAAAAAAAAACCAAGAC
>NW_025049428.1:0-14881 GCF_019279795.1 Protopterus annectens | reverse complement strand
TTTTTCCTAGTGTTGGCTGGTTTCCCTTTTTTGGCTTTTTTTTCAACTCCTGTAAGTCTGTATTTGACCACCTCCTCCTAAGTCCATCTCATTTGCTCACTTAACCAAATACAGTGAGATCACATTCTGAGTCTAGTGTTCACTCTACTTAATACAGAAAAGAAGATGTGAATGCCAACCCACCAGGTTCTTCCTTCCACTCTCCTTGCACTTTACTAACAAAAAATGTAATTTTATTCATCTGCTTTTACTGTATTTGTGTTTCCTCCTACTTTATTTTGCTTTTGCCTCTTTTTAAAAGTACTCAATTTTATTTATTCTTATGCATTTATTACTGCTTTGTAGTAGCCTGATTAAATTGTTACTGTTATTCTAAATCTTTTGGTTTAAGCACTTGGGCTTCATACCTGTTGTTTTACATTAAGAAGGTTTGTGGTCTGCACTCTTGTGGGAGGAGAGGCTGGATTATGTCCTTCTGAGCTGGAATTTCTGGTCACAGGCTTATTGTGCCTGCTTATTTGAGCTGTTTCTTTCTGAAGTGGTGCACCTTGTTGCTGTAGCATAGGACCAGATTCAGGCCTGCTGAATCTAACTTTGTTTATATAACTTGAGCACCCGATCTAGGCCATCTTTTTGGAGGGTTCCCCTGCACCCAAGGAGCCATGAGGATTTTTTGCAGGGGCGTGCAAACCCAGAGCCCCACCCACATAGCTCACTCCCTGCCAACACAGCCCATAAGTCCACCCACCCTGCCGACTTCCATACAGCCATTCCAGTGTCCCACATTGGCTATTTCTCCCCATTTACTGTAAGACACTGTTCAAATCTGTGTGCATACTGTTTTATGTTTTAGTTCTACAATGATTACAGGCAGTTGGATTTAATTTACAACTTTTATTTCAAACATTATAGCCCAAACACTGAGACATTTTACTAAACCTAAACAAAGCAATAGTCTTACAATGAAAACAGACTTGGCATTAAAGCTTCTACTTTTGAAACTCACATTCAATGAAACAGCATTGAAACCCACATTCAAAGAAAATGCATCTGGCCAGTGGCAGGTTATTTACCTTTGAACTGTTTTCAAGCAATAGCACGTTTTAACTTTTATTTCAAACATTATAGCCCAAACACTGAGACTTTTACTAAACCTTAACAAAGGTCTTACAATGAAACAGACTTGGCATTAAAGCTTCTCTACTTTTGAAACTCACATTCAATGAAACAGCATTGAAACCCACATTCAAAGAAAATGCATCTGGCCAGTGGCAGGTTATTTACCTTTGAACTGTTTCTGTTTTCAACAATAGGCTCCTTGCACACAGTTAGGGCCATGCAAAAAGTTATTAGATTTACCTGATTGTATTAATTATAATATATAATTGAATTATATCCCTTGTATTATACAGCAGCACTTGTTTGAGTGACTCTGCTGAAGTAAAAAGTAATCGGAATAATTCCACATTAAAGATATCTGAAACTAATGAAGATGTTGTTGCTGTATATTTCAGTGTTTCATCTACAAATTCAGTGCCTGTTGCCGTCAAAGAATAAATTGCCTATGTTAAATTAAAAAAATGGTAAGTTGGTATATTGCAATAGAAAATGGATGACAAGCTGAAAACAGGTTCATAGTTATTAGGCATCTCATCCAAAGGAGGGCATCCTGAGGGACTGCGCATACAAATGTATATGCTGTAGGAATAGAACCTCAAGCCTTTACATTAAGATGCAAGTATTCTACTTGTGGTGCACTAACATAGCTTTTAAAACGTTATACCACAATAGAGATACCATTTGCTAAACAAAACAGTTGCACATTAAATAGACTTGGCATGAGCAGCAGTGAACTTAGCTTCCCTTAAAACTCACAGTTCCTTGAAAATGCACTTGAAAATTCCACCTGTTAACTCTAACTTGGGCATTTCACTTTCTCACAAACATACCTCACCCTCAAGGCCTCAACCTTAGTGCAAGAAATCTGGACAAAGCCTAAAATAAATAGGGACAGATTATAAATATGGCGCTCAGAAACTTAGAAAATTGCAAGAGTAACAGGATTTGTGTTGGTATGCATTTTTCTAAATGACATGACATCTAAAACTGAAATGTCTCATTTAGCAACTTCAATCCTTTTTAGGAGGAATATGTGGCAAAAATCTGGACAGCTGAGGGGTATGCTACCTCCCTCTAATACACACACCAAATAATTCTGGTCAGACAAATTAGTTCTGGGAAGGTTGCACTGAACGGCACCGTGGCTTGAGCTGAAGTGGGTGAAATCCTGGTAGCCAGTGATAACTGATCTGCAGCTCAGCATTGTGGAGCATTAAAGCATTTTTAGCAGAGCATTGTTTCATCACTACCTATTGTGTTTGCACTAAGCTGTAGTTATTTTAAACATTTGCCTTTTTGATTACTACAGAGTACATTTACCCACCAGAGCTATTGTGTTTTGACTTCAGTGTGGAGCTAGTTGTTGCAGGGCTTGGCTTTTAAATAAGGTAGCAATGCTTATTTACCATATACCATTAAAGCCACCCTGACCCAACTACAAGTATACTAACACACAGACACTGCTATATGACACTGGTCTGCAATAAAATGTAATGAGCTTCTGAAAATACTGTAATCCTGTCCTTTTATTACAATGAATATAAAATACTTCAAAATAAGGTAAAAAAGCTCATAATCTTAGACCGACAAAACTACTTTTCCACACTTCAAAATAATAAAATCAAACCCTCAGAAATTTTGGAAAGGTATCTCTACTCTACTTAACCCCAGCAAACCAGATACCCCTACCCCAGACCCAAACGCTCCTGACCAAGACTTGGCTACCCAATTTAACTCTTTTCATTGAATCCATTTCCAAATTAACGCCATCTTTCTCTAACACCACTACACTGCTACTACTTCCTCATTCCATCTACTAACTCCCCATCCTCCACTCCTCCTACTACTTCATCAGCTTCATCTGCCCCTAATTCTCCCTCTTCACACTCCTTTTTCTCATTTAAACATATACCCAACTTCTACTATAAAGAAATTCCTTATGAAACTGAAGCCATGCACCAATGCTCCTGATAACATCCTCTTACTTTCTTGGCAAAGCTGCTGAAGCAATCGCACCCTATTAGCATTTTAATCAACTGTTCTAGCTAAGAATGTATAGTACCTCAAGTCTGGAAAATGGCCTTTATCATACCTCTACATAAAGGTGGCAACAACAACAATTTACTTAATTTCACTTCATCGCTATTCTGTCCCCATCTCTAAACTCCTAGAAAAGTGTATCCAACTACAACTCCTTCCACATCTCTTAGATAATCACCTACTAACTCCCACACATGGAGTCAGACCACATCATAGCATTATGATCGCCCTCCTCTCCTTCCTTGAAACTGTAAATAAAGCCCATGACTCTGGCCAAATTGTTTCTATCCTACTACTCGACCTCTCTAAGGCCTTTGACACACTCTCACAGCCTGCTACTAACTAAACTTTACTCTATCTCCTCCTCCTTGAACTGGTTCTCCAGCTACTTATCTAACAGATCTCAAGCAGTCAAATGGAAAAAGGCCACCTCCTCATTTCTAAATACTCCTACTGGATACCCCAGGGCTCTATACTGAGTCCTTCTCTTAAATATATTTATAAATGATTTCAACTCTATCCCATTCTCAGACATCATCCAATATGCCGATGATTCTGCTATTATCTCTGCCACCTCTATCCCCTCACTCCTAAAACTGACTCAAGATGCTTTTACAACAACTGAGCAATGGATGAAAGGAATCACCTAGCACTCAATGCCTCTAAAACCAAATTAATGTTATTCATCCCCTCTAAGGCAACTTCTTTCAATATAAACACATTCCACATCTCTAGACAAAATAATCTACCCTGGAACTGGTGTCAGAGACCAAGTTACTTGGGGTCCAAATTGATACCAGCTCAAATTCAACTCCCACCTACAGTTAAATATCAAGAAAACCCGGTATGCTTTACCGACAAAATCATTACCTTACACCTGCTACCAAAATCACCCTCTACCTCATTTCTTATCCCTCCCTTCTATGGAGCTCCACTCCTAACTAATCTACAGACCTCTCTAAAAACACAACTTTCCTCTTGCTACAACAAAATTGCCAAGTTCGCTACCAACCACAAGTCCTCCACCCACCACTGTTCCTCTCTCCAAAAACTAAAAATGGCTAGAGCTACCCAGTTCTCACATATAATTAACTAAATCTTGCACATAAGCTCATTTTCAACCCCTCCCTTTGTCCCTCCCTTTCATCAGCCTTTAAAATGCACCTTCTTGCAAGAGTATTAAGATCCAACAATCAAAATCTATTAGAAGTATATAAACCAACTAGTCCCCCAGGCAAAAATTTTCTGTCTTATGGCCTTGCATGCCTTTGGAACTCCCTACCACCTTCCATTACCCACCCCAACCATTTTATATTTAAAAGATCTCTTCACTCACATCTAGTATCCCAGTGGGAATGCTCTTGCTCCCACACCACATAACACTTGCAAACTCCATCTTCTTTCTTCCTCTGTTTCCTCCTGCAACTTTCCTAATTACCCACCCTAACTCATACATATTATTCCTACAATAATCAGAAAGAATATACTAGGCCACACTTCCCAAGTATTGCTTCCTAATACGTTATTGCTTCTCAGTACTTTTGTGCATTGCTTCCTAATATGTTATTATTCCTCAATATTGTCATGAAATGCTTCCAAATATGTTGTTATTTCTCAGTGCTTTTGTGCTAAATTTCCCTTAGTCTGTATTACCTATTAATTTCATCACTAGATTGTACTCGCTCTAGTTGTATTATTTTCAAATTGTTATTTCTTGTATGATTAACTTCTGTGTAATTGTATAATTTGTATATCTATTAATAACCTACTTAGTTTTGGAGCTTTTCTCCCCAGGACTCCATTGAAAACGGGTTCATTTGGCCCAATGGACTATCCTGGCAAACCAACTGCAAATAAAATAAATAAAACTGTCATATGCATTTCAATACCCAAGGCTTATACATTATCTAGTCATGTAAATATTCTCTGCATGGCAACAACGAAAAGGCTTTCAATGCTGGTAATTCTTTAACAATATACTTACTAAAGCTTACTTGCATCTTACAATATCCGACAAGCTTACTAAAGCTTACTTGCATCTTACAATCTCCGACAAGCTTATCTGATGTTCATTAAACCATGGCTACTTAAACAGAGCAACAGGGCACTGTGACAGCATACAGTTCCAGAATAAGAAGCATAAATCAACAGTACAAAAATCTGATAGAAAACCAGAACATTTTGAAAATCAAGGACAGATGAAAAGCCACGGTCGTATTTGTGATCTACTTTGGATGGGGGAATACTCTGCACATTTACACTGCATAACTGCTCCTTGCCTTCCATGGACACATCCAGAGCCACTACAATGGGGAGAGTGGGGTGCAATAAGTATGTCACAATTTGAAATGTCTCTGGCTGACAGTGATGGATCTGACACATACCTCTCAACTTCAGAGCAAGAAATCTGGACAAAGCCATACATAGAACTAGAAGTGTGACAAGCCCAAAAATAAGGCCAATTTTTAAATATTGCTCTTATAACTTAAATAGAACAGGTAGATCTTGCATTAGTACAAGTTTTCTGAAGGGTATGAAATCTGAAACTCAAATGTCTGCCATTATTTTCTAACTTCAATCTTTAATAACTTGCCTCCAATTTGCCAGAAAACACCATTTTATGAAAACGGACCAAAATGTGATGCAAAATACCTGTCAAAAAGGGACACCTTTAATATTAACAGTTAACTTGAAGCAGCTAACAAAATAAGAGCATCCACATGCATTTCTGAAATAAAGGTAATCTATAAGTGATCATTACAGTTTATATATAATTGTAAACCTCCACATTTTCTTCCAAAATTGCCATTTTGGAGAAGGGATTATTAGGGGAGAGCAACATTTTGAGCAAAAATTGGGGACAATTGAGATGATTGGATATTCCTAATCTACAAAGTGATTTGCACGTACCTCTCAACCTCTTAATGCAGGAAATCTGAACAAGGCCAAATATATTGGGGAACATACAAACACTACTAAAAATTGCTCTTGTATAAACGTGAAGACAGTCTTGCATTAGCATGCATTTTCTGAAGGTTATGACATCTGAAACTCAATGTCTGTCATTTAATGGCTTCATTCCTAAATGATTTGCCAGAAAATCACAAATTTGAGAACAAACCAAAATAAGCAGCAAATATCTATTCATTCTGCAAAGATATGGACAACTGAGAGGTATAGTTCAACCGGGCTGTCTGAGCTTGCTATCCCCCTCACAAAATCATGGTCAAATGGAGCCTCCCCTGCAGCCATTCCAATGTCCCATTCCTTGGTTATTTTGCCCCATTTATCATAAACACTAATGTGCATACTGCTTTACTTCATGATGATTTAGGATTTCATTTGAAAGTTTTATTTTGCATTTTACAGCACAAACCCTAATACATATCTGTTAAAGCAATGCAGTCTCACAATGAAAATAGACCAACATTAAAACTTCTCTGCTCTTGAAACTCACATGCATTGAAACAGCACTGAAACCCACTTTCAGAGAAAATACATTTTGCCAATGGCAAATATTAACTCTGGGCTGTCTACAAAATCATAGGCCCTCGAACATAACATACACATGCTCTTCGATACACCTTCCTGACTGTATTACATTATATTCCTTGTACAATACAGTACAGTTGTTAGAGGGCATTTTAAATTTATTGTTTTGAACATTTTTCCAGTAAACAATGAAACAAAAGTATCCACTAATGACAAAACTGCCCAATTCAGAGCATTTCCATCATAAAAGTCTATTCAAGTCCACCAGTATCAGTAAAAATATACACAATCTCTGAAGTAGTAAACCCACATTGAAAAATTGTAACTAATAAAGAGGTTGTTGCTAGCAAACACTTTATATGTCATTGTTTAATCTACAAATAAAGTGCCTGTTACTCTTGAAGAATAAATTGCTTTGTTGCATGCAATAAAAATGAAAAGCTAGTAATACCGCAATAGGGAATGGATAGCAAACTGTTAACAGGTTCATAGTTACTAGGTATCTTTGCCAAAAGACTGCAGCATCCACCCCCTTTACAACACAATACAGCATCAGCAATGCATTTACCTACTGTGGGAGTAGAACCCACAGCCTTCAGCATCTAAAGCAAGTACACTATCTGTTGTGCTATTAACAATGCAAGCAGACTAAACATAAGCAGCACTAAACTTTTGCTCCCCTGCAGCTCTCAGCTCCTTGTAAAATCTACTCCGACACCCAGCTGTATCTCTGAACTTTTCAGCACAAGAAATCTGGAAAAAGCCAAAATTTATTGGGGGGGGGACAAAAGGCCAAAAACCAGGGACACATTTTAAACATTGCTTGTATAATGTTTGAAAGTTGCTAGAATAAAATGCTGCGTTACCACCATACATTTCACTGCCACGTCTTGAACCCAGGGGACCCCATGCAAAACTGTCAGAGCAACATACCACTATGCCAAATAAACTGTTTTGTGAAAGAGGAAGACTGAAACTTAAATAGCTACCATTTAGTGAATTCAGTTCTCACCATAGCACAGCTGTCAGCCTCTTAGCACAAAAGACCTGAACAAAGCCAATAATGGGTGACTACTACAACCACCAAACATTCAGTGAATTCAGTTCTCACCATAGCTCTCAACCTCTTAGCAAATAACACCCGGACAAAGCCAGTAATGGGAGAATATAGCCCCCAAACATATTCAGTGAATTCAGTTCTTACCATAACTCTCAACCCTAGCACAAAACCTGGATGAAGCCAATAATGGGGGAATACAGTCCCAAACACTACCTAAACAAAGCCAATACTGGGTGAATACAGCCCCAAACATATTCAGTGAATTCAGTTCTTACCATAACTCTCAACCCTAGCACAAAACCTGGACGAAGCCAATAATGGGGATACAGTCCCAAACACAGGGATACATTTCAAATATCCATCTTGTACACTTAGAAAATTGCTAGAATAAAAGCTTTTGTTAACATACACTTTCTGAAGAATATGAAGTCTGACAAGTGTGTCCATTTTTTAACTTTTGTTAACCAGGAAAGTCTGACTTTGAAAAAAAAAAAAAAAGCTAAGTTTTAGCAGAGGCCCAGGGAGAAACACTCCAGACAGCCAAGAATAAAACCAGAGAACATGTAGCTGTCAGGCAACAAGGACACAAATGCAGAAACCACAGATTTTATGAGGAACAGAAAAAGTATGAGGGAAAATCCTGCAACATTTTCACAAATGGTAGTGGGTAGGGAATTCAGGCTCTTGCCACTTGGGCCCAAGGTACAGGGTTCAAGCCTTATTCACTACCCACCACCATGTACACCTGGGGCATTTCACACACACACACACACACACACACACACACACACACACACACACACACACACACACACACACACACACACACACACACACACACACACACACACACACACACACACACCTGAAAGTGCCCCATCTTCCTTCCATTTCAGCTGCCGCTTGCTAAGTGTCTGGTCGTCAGGTCCCGCTCCCATCTTCCGTTTCACACACCTAAGTGTCCGGTCGTCAGGTCCTGTTCCCATCTTCTGTTTCACACACCTCTCTCTTCCTGAAAGTGCTGCTGCTTGCTAACTGTCCGGTCATCAGGTCCCGCCTGTGTGAGTTCCTCACACAAACCTCAAACTGACAGCGATGATGTCAGCACGCCATGACTGGACTATTTGGACGGCTTCTTAAAGGAGAATGTCCGTAAAAAAAAAAACTTTTTAATTATCTAGCCGTAGCCGATCCAGGGGTGCAAGTGCACCCTTGCACCTGCTCATGCGGCCCCTTGCCTGCACCCTAGTAGTGGGAGTGTGCAGTTAGAACTTGCTGATTGAAGACTGCTGGAACAGGGCTCAGTTTGAGCTTTTTTCTAGTTAATTGAGTAACTTGTTTATTTATTTATTTATATTTGTTGACCAGTAGTGTCCGTCTGGACATAGGTCCATTTTCAGCAGAGGCCCGGGGAGAAAAGCTCCACAGTTAAAATAAACAGACAGTAGTTACATTGGATTACATAGCGATTAACAATTTACAAAGCAATTACTTACAACATATTTACAGATGAAGAACATAGTACATCAGTGGACAACTAGAATCTTTATCTGTGAAGTACATAACAGACATTAACAAATGTTACAAGAAGAAGTTCCTGCTGTATAATACGTACTGACTTATGAGCATCTGAGCTTGCTATAATCAAGGTAGTTAGTGGAGTGGAAAGAAAGGTAGTGGTTGGATGGGGAGGGTGATATTAGAGTGAGAGTTGCAAGGGCATAGCCAGCATGTTTTTAGGTGCACTTTTAGTAAAGTTTTGAAGTGGGTACATGATGGTATGGAGGTAATTGTGGGGAGGAGTTCCATAATTTGGCTATGGTGCAAGAGAATAGTGCTTCACCAGCAGAGTTATTGGCTTTAGTGATCTGCAAGTGATTTTTGTTGCTGGATCTTAGTGGGCTTGTTTAAATCAGTTTGTTCATTTTCTATTGTTTTTTATATATAAAAAATGCACTTTATTCATCTGCTTTTACTGTATTTGTGTTTCTTTCTACTTTATTACTAGGGGCATTGACTACAACTCTGAACTGAGATATATAACAATAAGCATCCTTTTCTGTGCATTTAAAGTGTTTTTTTTAATTGTATCTGCTTTATTTTCTGAAAAAAAAATATATATATATACATATATATATATATATATATATATATATATATATATGTGTATATATATATATATATATATATATATATATATATATATATATATATATATATATACTTGTTTCCCGCCTTTCTAAGCTAGTATAGTCCAGTTTTCTGGTTAGTGCTGAATTCAGGGCTGTGTTACAAATCGCTGTGTTTGCCCATACCTTACTTAGATAGAAGGATGTTTCTCTGTTCACCTGTGAGAGAAGGGAGCTTTGAGCAGCCTATCTGTCCCTGGAGGAATGGTTTCAGCCCAGAAATTAGTAGTTTATTGCCCATTTTGGGCTAATTTCTATCTCTTTCATTTCCCTGCTATAAAAAATGCATTTGCCAAGTTTTGCACGCTAGGCAGCACCAGTTAGCTAGGGTATAACTATTCCCGGCTCTACAAAGTCTCCTCTTTAATTTTTCCCTTGGAACTAGACAAACTTTCAACTTAAGCACTCAAGCCATTCATTTCTCAGCCTGGCACTTGTTACACTAAAGGATGATATTCCATCCTTTATCGCCTCCATGTCTCACATGACTAACTTTTTGGAATTTACCTACGAAAGTAACCCCTCAAGTATCAACTTCTTAGATATATGGTTACACAAGGATGAACAAAATTTAAGATTTAAAAGCACTATTTATCGGAAACCTACACATTCTAACGGTTTTTTACATTTCTCCAGCAGCCATCCGTACCACCAAAAGAAAGCTGTAGTAAAAGGGCAAATGGTACGGGCAGCTAGGATGGTAACTGAAGAAAAAGATTTCCTAGATGAATGTGTTAAGCTTTCCAACATGTTTCACAATAGAGGTTACCCTTGTAAGATGGTAGGGGAGATAATGCAAGAAGTAGTACAGAAACGGAATATAGGGCACTTTAGTCCTATATTAAACACAGAAGTACAACTTCGTTCTGCAAACAGGCAACTTGAAGGTGAACATTGTGTTCGTGTAGTTCAACATGAATCACAGTGTAACCTAAAGTTCCTATGTACCTTCTCCATAGACCATAAATTCATTCGTGACATCTTATGTAAGAATTGGGTTATACTTTCAAGGGATAGAAACTTTAATGAAAAACTTGGGGGCCCTCCATCTATTACATTCAGAAGAGGGGTCAACTTGAAAAACCTGTTAGAAACTGGCAAATCTACCATACGTACACACAATTTTGGCATGACAAAATGTGGGTTTTGCACTCAATGTAAGTTCATAAAAGAAGGGTATTCTGTGAACATTAATAACATTGAGTACAAAATTAGGGGTAAATTCAACTGTAACACCAAAGCGATAGTGTATGTGGCAACTTGCTCAGATTGCCACGCTTTCTATATAGGAAAATCAGAGCGTAAGCTTAAACAACGTATATATGAACACTGTTACGCTATTAATAAGAAAAACGAGGCAAATGCACTAGCTTGCCACATTATTGAACACCCAACACACAAATTTAAATTCACAGTGTTAAAGCAGGTAGACCACACTCCATATATTGGCCCCTGGCAAATCCACCTAGAGATGGAGGAATTATTTTGGCAAATTAGAACTGCAGCTGGTGATATACCAGGGTTAAACGAACAAACATCTATTGCTTGTGTCCTGAAAAAATTGGCCTTGAAAAGATAGGTTATTTTCAATTTACGAACTAACCTTATAAGAATGTGTTTAATGCACTCCTGTTGTTGTTGCTGACATTGTGTTTAGAATGCAATAATTTTGATTACTCTACTATGGGCTGGCATTAGATTTACTTGATGTGTTTTTTAAAAAAATATATATATACATACATCTTTCAGTATGTGGATTTTTATGAATTAAGCTTAATTTAGTTTAATTTTCAATGCTTTATTTAATAAGTTTGTGTATTTAACACACATATTTTTAAAAAATACTTATCGGGCATTTAAACAGTACTTAAGTAACTGTCTTTAGAAATGTACTTATAAAGCACTGACAATAATGCTTAGAAGCATTGAGTAAATAATGTTACTAGGTGAAAAAGTCTTGGTAACACATATTATTCTATAGACATGGCCCTTTTAAAATTTGATGCTTCTTGTTTGTATATTTTCATTGTTTAATTGTTTAATAGCATTATCAATTAATTAATGACTAAGATTTTAAATATGAGTTGCTGCCTGGAAGTTTGTTTTGAATCCATTCATTTGTTTGTTACTCTGAAGAAGGAGGGGCACAGGTCCTTCCGAAAGCGCTCAGTTTATTAAATCGTATTTTCAAACTTATTGGGAGTTTGCATCTGTTCTACAGCGTTTTGCTCACAGTTTTATTCGCCATACTTGTGTTTTCTCAGCCTGGCACTTGCTCAAAACTCATAGCAAACACTTATAAACCCTAGCACTAGACACCGCTATACTGTACAGAAAGACAAGGCTCTCTATTCGACCTTACCAGCTATTCAGTAAAACAGTTCACTGTACCTATTCAGGCATGTCCAAAGGGCAGTTTCAGGTGTACTCTCCAGTCCAACTGGTGAATCTGGGCATTTTGATGCAATGTTACAACTGCCTCATGTACACAGACAACCCTCTCCTCCTACCACCAAACACTAATACATGCGAGAGATGCAATTATACAGCCAAACTGGAGGCTAAGCTCTCTCAACCCAAGACTGGATCAGACAGTCAAGAAGAGAAGGGAAATACTGGCATCACACCACCAGTCTCAAATAGACCCTTTAAACCAGCACCGCAAAACACACATAAATACATGAAAACATAATCGGAGGCTCTAAATAAAAATCTGCAAAGGCAACAGAGACCTCCAAAGCAGACATCCAAGCAACCTCCACCCCCCAACACAAACCATGAAACACATACTTCACAAAACCAGCATGCCACACAATCACACCCCTTAAGGCAAAATAACATACCCACCATACTAATAATAGGTGACTCTATAGTTAGGCACACTGACGTCCCACTCACTAGGGTGAATAAGGACAAGGTTACTGTTAGCTGCCTGTTGGGTGAAAGGATCTGCCACATAACACAAGCACTCAGGTCACTCAAGAACAAGTACAAATAAGACTCTGTCATTGTCCATGTTGGTGTGAATGACCTGAGCCGCATTCTCCTGGACTACATGAAAAGAGACATGGAAGAGCTCTCTGATCACGTAGCCCAGGCCGGTATGACCTGAGTAGCATCCTGTCCTCACCAAGAATGATACAACAGTATAAAGAAACAATTATCAATTTCAACAATAGCCTAAGTTTCTGGTGTCATTCAAAGGGGATCCAGTGTCTGTCTGCCTGGGATGACATGTCGACAAGCCACGCTGCTTCATAGAGACAGCTTGCACCTATCACCTTTAGGCTTTCGACACTGGCCAAGGCTCTTGCCACCCTCATAGTGCCTTTTTTAGGCAAGGCTCAAAAGACAAACACCGTAAATAGCACAAGCAACAAAAATCTGAGGGTAATGCTACTCAATGCCAGAAGTCTAAACCTCAAATGCACGACTTGAGGTACTCCTCAGTATGGAGAAAACTGATATATGTGCAGTAACAGAAACCTGGTTTAAGGCTCCAGAGAGCACCCCAGCACTACCAGGCTACAACTCATGCTATACATTTTGGCCACAGAACCTGGACTGAAATACAAAAGGCGGGGGAGTATCCATATTCATCAAGCATACCCACACCTCCAGGTTAGTTGCACAGCATGATGCTTTAGGGATCATCCATGTGCAACTGACAATGAGCAAAACTGCAATTCAAATTGCAGCTTGCTATATATCACCCACCATGTCCCAGGACCCCCATTCCGTGTTTCTGGAAACACTGGGAAACATAAAGGTCCTACCAAACACCCTAATATTGGGTGATTTCAACTACCCAAACATTAGCTGGGAGAACTACTCAAGTACTAACTCCCTTGCCCAACATTTCCTAGAATTTATAAACTCAAATGCCCTGGATCAACTGGTCAACACTCCCACCAGAGGTGACAACATATTGACCTGGTCATCACCAACATGGGCCACCAGTGTTCCACTAATCGAGGTCAACCCCTCGCTGGTTAGATCAGACCATAAACAAATCACTTTGGATATCCACATTCTGCCCCACCCTGGACAAGGAAACCACCATGAAAACTTTTCAAAGCAAACTTCACATTACTTAAGACTGAGGTGGAAAGTTTCAAAGCCCCTGTGCTAAAGAATAACGCTGTCCAGGCTGCAAAATCCTTTGTAATGCATTCTACGGGCACCTACAAGAATGCATAGATCATGCTATCCCAAGCAAAACCAAGACCCACTCCTACAAGAAAAGGAAACCAGTCTGGTGGACCCTGCTACAAACAAGCTATACAATAGAAGGAGGAAACTAGTACAGAAAAGAGTAAAATCCCAAGAAGGGAAGACATCCCTGATCAGTGTCAGCAAGAAACTACGATCCCTCATAAAATTGTCCAAGTAGCTGAGAGAAAAATTGCCAAGGATTCCAAAGATAACCACAAGGCATTCTTTAACTATGTCAAGAATCTATGGCAATGCTCAGATCTGCTCAGAGTCAATGCAGAATGGCACAAAATACACTGAACCAACTGATATTGCCAACATCCTGGCAGACAGGTTCAGTGCAAACGTCACCCCCTTCTCATGCCCACAAAAGGGCCCATAACCATACCAGAAGATTATAGAGCCCTGAAATCACAGACACTCAGGTTAAAACAGCCCCTCCAAAGGCAAAACACAGCATCAGTGGGACCGGATGGTGTCCCAGGCTGCATCCTACACAAGCTCAAAGACTTAACTAACCCCTCACCTGGAACACACTGTTCAAACTCAGCCTCTACACAGACTATGCACCCATAGAGTGGCACACAGCAATATTATTCCGCTCCACAAAGGTGGAGCCACAACAGACATGGGAACTATCGCCCTATAAGCCTTACTAGCTTGGTCTGCAAGGCCATGGAGCGCATCATCATGGAACTCATTAACAGAGACATTGGGAGTCTCCAAACACTGGACCCTACCCAGTTCGGCTTTTCTGTTAAGGGCA
>NW_025049427.1:0-14437 GCF_019279795.1 Protopterus annectens | reverse complement strand
GCCCAAAAAAAATAAAACCAAAACACAAAAAAGAAAAAAAAGGTAAAAAATTTTTTGGGTACAGTTTAAAAACAAAAAAAAGAAAAAAAATTTTAAATTTCAAAATTTTTTTCAGAGATATTAAATAAAAATGCAGAAAAAAAATGAGAATAAACACTTATCTTTTCTCAATATCACAGCTGGCAGAAGTTCAAGCTCTTTGAAACAGCCTGAGCAACAGGTATATCAGATTTAAAACACAGGGCAGAAAACAAAAACACAGTTGCAGGAATACTTTGGCCAGACTAAACTTGTTCTGACAACTTACTGCCACTAAGAAAACAGTCAAGGCCTCCAGACAAAGGATTTCACTACAACTGAGGTCAACACTAAGAGAATATATAGCTATAACTCACAAGGAGAAGAATAAGTACAGTTGTACAGATTACAGGTATATTAAATCAAAATACACAGAAAAAAACGAGAATAAGCACATATCTTTTCTCAATATCACAGCTGGCAGTAGGGCAAGCTCTCTGCAGCAGCCTGAGCAACAGGTATATCTGATTTAAAAAACAGGACAGAAAACAAACAATGCAGATGCAGGAATACTTTGGCCGGACTAAACTTGTTCTGAAAACATACTGCCACTAAGAAAACAGACAAGGCCTCCAGACAAATGATTTCACTACAACTGAGGTCAACAGTAAGAGAATATACAGCTATAACACACAAGAAGAAGAATAAGTAAAGTTCTACAGGTTACATAGATATTTAATCAAAATGCAGAAAACAATGAGAATTAACACTTATTTTTAATCAATATCAGAGCTGGCAGTAGGTCAAACTCCCTCGAGCAGCCTCAGCAACAGGTATATCTGATTTAAAACACAGGACAAAAAAGAAAAATACAGATGCAGGAATACTTTGGCTGGGTTAAACTAGTTCTGAAAACATACTGCAACTAAGAAAACAGACAAGGCCTCCAGCAAAGGATTTCACTACAACTGAGGTCAACAGTAAGGCACTATATAGCTATAACACACAAGGAGAAGAATAAGTACAGTTTTACAGATTACAGAGATATTACATCAAAATGAACACAAAAAATGAGAATAAACACTTATCTTTTCTTAATGTCACAGCTGGAAGTAGGGCAAGCTCTCTGCAGCAGCCTGAGCAACAGGCATATCTGATTTAAAACACAGGACAGAATCCAAACAATAGAGATGCAGGAATACTTTGACCACATTAAACTAGTTCTGAAACCTTACTATCACTAAGAAAACAGACAAGGCCTCCAGACAAAGAATTTCACTACAACTGAGGTCAACACTAGTAGAATACACAGCTATAACGCACAAGAAGAAGAATAAGTACAGTTGTACAGGTTACATAGATATTTAATCAAAATGCAGAAAAGAATGATAATTAACACTTATCTTTTCTCAATATCACAACTGGCAGTAGGGCAAGCTTTCTGCAGAAGCCTGAGCAACAGGTATTATTGATTTAAAACACAGGACAGAAATCAAACAATACAGATGCAGGAATACTTTGGCCAGATTAAACTAGTTCTGAAAACTTACTGCCACTAAGAAAACAGACAAGGCCTCCAGACAAATGATTTCACTACAACTGAGGTCAACACTAAGAGAATATACAGCTATAACACACAAGAAGAAGAATAACTACAGTTGTACAAATAACAAATATATTGAATTAAAATGCTGACAAAAAATGAAAATAAACACTTATCTTTTCTCAATATCACAGCTGGCAGAAGTTCAAGCTCTCTGCAGAAGCCTGAGCAACAGGTATTATTGATTTAAAACACAGGACAGAAATCAAACAACAGTAATGCAGGAAAACTTTGGCCTGGTTAAACTAGTTCTGAAAACTTACTGCCACTAAGAAAACAGACAAGGCCTCCAGACAAAGGATTTCACTACAACTGAGGAAAACACTAAGAGAATATACAGCTCTAACACACAAGAAGAAGAATAAGTACAGTTGTACAAATTACAGAGATATTAAATTAAAATGCAGACAAAAATGAGAATAAATACTTATCTTTTCTCAATATCACAGTTGGCAGTAGGTCAAGTGCTCTGCAGCAGCCTGAACAACAGGTATATCTGATTTAAAATATATGACAGAAACCAAGCAATACAGATGCAGGAATACTTTGCACGAATTAAACTAGTTCTGAAAACCTACTGTCCACTAATAAAACAGACAAGGCCTGGAGAGAAAAGGGTTTCAATACAACTGAGGTCATCACTAAGAGAATATACAGCTATAACACAAAAGAAGAATAAGTGCAGTTGTAGAGATTACAGATGTATTAAATCAAAATGCAGACAGAAAATGAGAATAAACACTTATCTTGTATTAATATCGCAGCTAGCAGTAGTTCAAGCTCTCTGCAGCAGCCTGAGCAACAGGTATATCTGGTTTAAAACACAGGACAGAAAAGAAACAATACAGATGCAGGAATACTTTGGCCGAATTAAACTAGTTCTGAAAACTTACTGCCACTAAGAAAACAGAGAAGGCCTAGAGATAAAGGGTTTCACTACAACAGAGGTCAACACTAAGAGAATATACAGCTCTAACACACAAGAAGAAGAATAAGTACAGTTGTACAGATTACAGAGATATTACATCAAAATGCAGTCAAAAATAAGAATAAATACCTATCATTTATCAATATCACAGCTGGAAGTAGGTCAAGATCTATGCAGCAGCATGAGCTATAGGTAGAACTGATTTAAAATACCAGACAGAAACCAATCAATACAAATGCAGGAATACTTTAGCCGGATTAAACTAGTTCTGAAAACTAACTGCCACTAAGAAAACTGGCATGGCCTCCAGACAAATGATTTCACTACAACTGAGGTCAACACTAAGAGAATATGTGGTAATAACACATAAAAAGAAGAATAAGCACAGATTTACAGATTACAGAGATATTAAACCAAAATGCAGACAAAAATTAGAATAAACACTTATCTTTTCTCAATATCACAGCTGGCAGTAGGTCAAGCTCTCTGCAGCAGCCTTAGCAACAGGTATATTTAATTTAAAACACAAGATAGAAAAGAAACATACAGATGCAGGAATACTTTGGCCAGATTAAACTAGTTCTGAAAACTAACTGCCACTAAGAAAACAGACATGGCCTCCAGACAAAGAATTTCACTACAACTGAGGTCAACACTAAGAGAATATACAGCTATAACACCCATGAAGGAAAATAAGAACAGTTGTACAGAATACAGAGATATTAAATCAAAATGCAGACATAACATGAGAATAAACACTTATCTTTTCTCAATATTACAGCTGGCAGTAGGTCAAGCTCTCTGCAGCAGCTTGAGCAACAGGTATATCTGATTTAAAACACAGGACAGAAACAAAACAATACAGATGCTGGAATACTTTGTTCTGAAAACTTACTGCCACTAAGAAAACAGACAAGGCCTCCAGACAAATGATTTCACTACAACTGAGGTCAACACTAAGAGAATATACAGCTATAACACACAAGAAGAAGAATAAGTACAGTTGTACAGATTACAGAGATATTAAATCAAAATGCAGACAAAAATTAGAATAAACAGTTATCTTTTCTCAATATCACAGCTGGCAGTAGGTCAAGCTCTCTTCAGCAGCCTGAGCAACAGGTATATCTGATTTAAAACACAGGACAGAAACCAAACTATACAAATGCAGAAATACTTTGGACGGATTAAACTAGCTCTGAAAACTTACTGCTATTAAGAAAACAGACAAGGCCTCCAGACAAAGGATTTCACTACAACTGAGGTCAACACTAAGAGAATATACAGCTATAACACACAAGAAGAAGAATAAGTACAGTTGTACAGATTACAGAGATATTAAATTAAAATGCAGACAAAAAGTGCGAATAAACACTTATCTTTTCTCAATATCACAGCTGGCAGTAGGTCATGCTCTCTGCAGCAGCCTAAGCAACAGGTATATCTGATTTAAAACACAGGACACAAGACAGAACTTGCTTCTACTGCAACCTATAGACCTTAATCCTAATTTGCTACTAAATAATAAATTGATAAACTTGCAAGTGTATTACTTAATAACAGATATTACAGTATGGGAAATTTATAAATGGAAGGAATGTGATATTGCACAATTACGAGAGCAATTAAATCTCCCAAAAAATACGTAATTTTTATAAACTCACTCAAATACCGTCTAAACACTAAATTTCATACTGAAAATTTTGATAAACAAGATACTAGTTTGTCCCAATTACTTCTTAAAAATCTAACTACCAATGGGAAAACAATCTCTAGAGTCTATAACTTAAAAAATGATATAACACATCAAAATACCACTTTATTCTCCTCATACTGGCAGAAAAAACCCTCAAATTACTGAACAAAATAAAATAGATGCCATCTTAAACACGTTCAAATTCAGGCCGTTCATAAAGTTATTATACACCCAACTTATGACTACAATAATGAATAGTTTACCCCTCAAAATATTAGTAA
This sequence comes from Protopterus annectens, assembly GCF_019279795.1. NCBI lineage: Eukaryota > Metazoa > Chordata > Ceratodontiformes > Protopteridae > Protopterus > Protopterus annectens. Next base: position 9,911 of record NW_025049427.1, on the reverse strand, counting down.
ATTTAATAACAAATACTCACCTAAATGTCCTCACTGCAAGAAACAACCAGCAGACATTCGACATGTTATGTGAGATTGTAATAAAGTTCATAACTTATGGGGTTCACTAAGTGCAAGACTAGAGAAAATGACTACCATAAAAAGTACTTTATCCTGGGAGCAGTTATACTGCACATAAATATGAATAATCTTCCCAGACTTATACAGCATTTTATCACCACCATATGTTCTCTAGTCAAACTCAATATTACAAAAAAATTGGACTATTGCAACCCCACTCACATTGGAAGGTTTTAGAAATGTAGCAATCAAATACATTGCCTCCCACAAGCTACTATATGTTACTAAGAAATGTAAATATTACCAAGAGTATTGGGAATACTTAATAGATTTCATTCTCAAGAGGTAAACATATTAAATCTAAATGTGAAATATACAATATATGTAAGACAATCAATAAGGATATACTTAGAACATTTTTAACATTGTCATTTTATAAATATTTGCGTAGATAAGGTGATTAAAAAACCACATACCCTAAATAAAGAGGTTTTAGTCTGACTTTCCCTAGTATATGTAAGAAACAATTTATGGTACTGTTTTATTCTTCTTATCACTGCAGAATATGTGGTTAGTACAAAAACTGGATATTTGAAGTGACTTTTTTGTATATATTATATAAAGAATGTTATGTTTTGTTGTGTGTTGTGTGTGTATCATATTGTATAATATCTTATATGTTGTAACCTAAAAAACTGCAATAAAGACATTTTTGAAAAAAAAACACAGGACAGAAACCAAACAATACAGATGCAGGAATACTTTGGCCCAACTAAACTAGTTCTGAAATCTTACTGCCACTAAGAAAACAGACAAGACCTCCAGACAAAGAATTTCACTACAACTGAGGTCAACACTAAGAGAATATATAGCTATAACACCCAAAAAGAAAAATAAGAACAGTTGTACAGATTACAGAGATATTAAATCAAAATGCAGGCAAAAAATGAGAATAAACACTTATCTTTTCTCAATATCACAGCTGGCAGTAGGTCAAGCTCTCTGCAGCAGCATGAGCAACAGGTATATCTGATTTAAAACACAGGACAGAAACCAAACAATACAGATGCAGGAATACTTTGGCCCAATTAAACTAGTTCTGAAATCTTACTGTCACTAAGAAAACAGACAAGACCTCCAGACAAAGAATTTCCCTACAACTGAGGTCAACACTAAGAGAATATACAGCTATAACACACAAGAAAAGAATAAGTACAGTTGTACAGATTACAGAGATATTAAATCAAAATGCAGACAAAAATGAGAATAAACACTTATCTTTTCTCAATATCACAGCTGGCAGTAGGTCAAGCTCTCTGCAGCAGCCTGAGTAACAGGTATATCTATTTTAAAACACAGGACAGAAAACAAACAATACAGATGCAGGAATACTTTGGCCGGATTACACTAGTTCTGAAAACTTACTGCCACTAAGGAAACAGACAAGGCCTCCAGACAAAGGATTTCGCTACAACTGTGGTCAACAGAAAGAGAATATACAGCTATAACACACAAGAAGAAGAATAACTGCAGCTGTACAGATTACAGAGATATTAAATCAAAATGCAGACAAAAAATGAGAATAAACACTTATCTTTTCTCAGTATCACAGCTGGCAGTATGTCAAGTTCTCTGCAGCAGCCTGAACAACAGGTATATCTGATTTAAAATACAGGACAGAAACCAAACAATACAGATGCAGGAATACTTTGGCTGGATTAAACTAGTTCTGAAAACTTACTGCCACTAAGAAAACAGACAAGGCCTCCAGACAAAAAATTTAACTACAACTGAGGTAAACACTAAGAGAATATACAGCTCTAACACACAAGAAGAAGAATAAGAACAGTTGTACAGATTACAGAGATATTAAATCAAAATGCAGACAAAAAATTAGAATAAACACTTATCTTTTCTCAGTATCACAGCTGGCTGTATGTCAAGCTCTCTGCAGCAGCCTGAACAACAGGTATATCTGATTTAAAATACAGGTCAGAAACAAAACAATACAGATGCAGGAATACTTTGGCCAGATTAAACTAGTTCTGAAATCTTACTGCCACTTAGAAAACAGACAAGGCATCCAGACAAAAGAATTTCACTACAACTGAGATCAACACTAAGAGAAAATACAGCTATAACACATAAGAAGAAGAATAAGCACAGTTGTACAGAGTACCAAGATATTAAATCACAACGCAGACAAAAATGAGAATAAACACTTATCGTTTCTCAATATCACAGCTGGCTGTAGGTCAAGCTCTCTGCAGCAGTCTGAGCAACAGGTATGTCTGATTTAAAACATAGAACAGAAACCAAACAATACAGATGCAGGAATACTTTGGCCGGATAAAACTAGTTCTGAAAACTTACTGCCACTAAGAAAACAGACAAGGCCTCCAGACAAAGAATTTCACTACAACTGAGGTCAACTCTAAGAGAATATACAGCTCCAACACACTAGAAGTTGAATAAGTACAGTTGTACAGATTACAGTGATATTAAATCAAAGTGCAGACAAAAATGAAAATAAACACTTATCTTTTCTCAATATCACAGCTGGCAGTAGGTCATGCTCTCTGCAGCAGCCTGAGCAACAGGTATGTCTGATATAAAACACAGGACAGAAAACAAACAATACAGATGCAGGGATACTTTGGCCAGAATAAACTAGTTCTGAAAAGTTACTGCCACTAAGAAAACAGACAAGGCCTCCAGAAAAAGAATTTCACTACAACTGAGGTCAACACTAAGAGAATATACAGCTATAACACACAAGAAAAAAATAAGTACAGTTGTACAGATTACAGAGATATTAAATCAAAATGCATACAAAAAATGAGAATAAACACTTATCTTTTCTCAATATCACAGTTGGCAGTAAATCAAGCTATTTGCAGCAGCCTGAGCAACTGGTATATCTGAATTAAAACACAGGACAGAAAACAAACAGTACAGTTGCAGGACTACTTTGGCCGGATTAAACTAGTTCTGATATCTTACTGCCACTAAGAAAATCTACAAGACATCAAGACAAAAAAATTTCACTACAACTGAGGTCAACACTAACAGAATATAGTGCTATAACACATAAGAAGAAGAATAAGTACAGTTGTGCAGACTACAGAGATATTAAATAAAAATGCAGACAAAAAATGAAAATAAACACTGATCTTTTTTCAATATCACAGCTGGCAGTAGGTGAAGCTCTCTGCAGCAGCCTTAGCAATAGGTATATCTGATTTAAAATACAGGACAGAAACCAAACAATACAGATGCAGGAATACTTTGACCGGATTAAACTAGTTCTGAAAACCTACTACCACTAAGAAAACAGACAAGGCCTCGAGACAAAGGGTTTCACTACAACTGAGGTCAACACTAAGAGAATATACAGCTATCACAGCTATCACACACAAGAAGAATAAGTACAGTTGTACAGATTACAGAGATATTAAATCAAAATGCAGACAAAAAATGAGAACAAACACTTATATTTTCTCAGTATCACAGCTGGCAGTAGGTCAAGCTCTTTCCAGCAGCCTGAACAATAGGTATATCTGATTTAAAACACAGGACAGAAAAAAAAACAATACTGATGCAAGAATACTTTCGCCAGATTAAACTAGTTCTGAAAACTAACGGCAACGAATAAAACAGACAAGGCCTCCAGACAAAGAATTTCACTACAACTGAGGTCAACACTAAGAGAATATACAGCTATAACACCCAAGAAGAAAAATCAGAACAGTTGTAGAGATTACAGAAATATTAAATTAAAATGCAGACAAAAAATGAGAATAAACACTTATATTTTCTCAGTAACACAGCTGGCAGTAGGTCAAGCTCTCTGCAGCACCCTGACCAACAGGTATATCTAATTTAAAACACAGGACAGAAACCAAAAAATGCAGATGCAAGAATACTTTGGCTGGATTAAACTTGTTCAGAAAGCTTGCTGCCACTAAGAAAACAGACAATGACTCCAGACAAATGATTTCTCTACAACTGCGGTCAACACTAAGAGAATATAGAGCTATAACACACAAGAAGAAGAATAAGTACAGTTGTACAGATTACAGAGATATGATATCAAAATGCAGAAAAAATGAGAATAAACACTTATCTTTTTTCAGTATCACAGTTGGCAGTTGGTCAAGCTCTCTGCAGCAGCCTGAGCAACAGGTATATCTGATTTAAAACACAGGACACAAAACAAGCAATGCAGATGCAGGTATACTTTGGCCAGATTAAACTAGTTTTGAAAACGTACTGCCGCTAAGAAAGTATTACTTAATAACAGATATTACAGTATGGGAAATTTATAAATGGAAGGAATGTGATATTGCACAATTACGAGAGCAATTAAATCTCCCAAAAAATACGTAATTTTTATAAACTCACTCAAATACCATCTAAACACTAAATTTCATACTGAAAATTTTGATAAACAAGATACTAGTTTGTCCCAATTACTTCTTAAAAATCTAACTACCAATGGGAAAACAATCTCTAGAGTCTATAACTTAAAAAATGATATAACACGTCAAAATTCCACTTTATTCTTCTCATACTGGCAGAAAAAAACCCTCAAATTACTGAACAAAATAAAATAGATGCCATCGAAAACACGTTCAAATTCAGGCCGTTCATAAAGTTATTATACACCCAACTTATGATTACAATAATGAATAGTTTACCCCTCAAAATATTAGTAAATTTAATAACAAATACTCACCTAAATGTCCTCACTGCAAGAAACAACCAGCAGACATTCTACATGTTATGTGAGATTGTGATAAAGTTCATAACTTATGGGGTTCACTAAGCACAAGACTAGAGAAAATGACTACCAAAAAAAGTACTTTATACTGGGAGCAGTTATACTGCACATAAATATGAATAATCTTCCCAGACTCATACAGCATTTCCTCACCACCATATGTTCTGTAGTCAAACTCAATATTACAAAAAATTGGACTATTGCAACCCCACTCACATGGGAAGGTTTTAGAAATGTAGCAATCAAATACATTGCCTCCCACAAGCTACTATATGTTACTAAGAAATGTAAATATTACCAAGAGTATTGGGAATACTTAATAGATTTCATTCTCAAGAGGTAAAAATATTAAATCTAAAAGTGAAATATACAATATATGTAAGACAATCAATAAGGATATACTTAGAACATTTTTAACATTGTCATTTTATAAATATTTGCATAGATAAGGTGATTAAAAAACCACATACCCTAAATAAAGAGGTTTTAGTTTGACTTTCCCTAGTATATGTAATAAACAACTTATGGTACTGTTTTATTCTTCTTATCACTGCAGAATATGTGGTTAGTACAAAAACTGGATATTTGAAGTGACTTTTTTGTATATATTATATAAAGAATGTTATGTTTTGTTGTGTGTTGTGTGTGTATCATATTGTATAATATCTTATATGTTGTAACCTAAAAAACTGCAATAAAGACATTTTTGAAAAAAAAACACAGGACAGAAACCAAACAATACAGATGCAGGAATACTTTGGCCCAACTAAACTAGTTCTGAAAACTTACTGCCACTAACAAAACAGACAAGGCCTCCTGACAAAGGATTTCACTACAACTGAGGGCAACACTAAGAGAATATAGAGGTATAACACCCAAAAAGAAAAATAAGAACAGTTGTACAGACTACAGAGATATTAAATCAAAATGCATACAAAAAATGAGAATAAACACTTATCTTTTCTCAATATCACAGCTGGCAGTAGGTCAAGCTCTCTGCAGCAGCATGAGCAACAGGTATATCTGATTTAAAACACAGGACAGAAACCAAACAATACAGATGCAGGAATACTTTGGCCCAATTAAACTAGTTCTGAAATCTTACTGCCACTAAGAAAACAGACAAGACCTCCAGACAAAGAATTTCACTACAACTGAGGTCAACACTAACAGAATATACAGCTATAACACACAAGAAAAAGAATAAGTACAGTTGTACAGATTACAGAGATATTAAATCAAAATGCAGACAAAAATGAGAATAAACACTTATCTTTTTTTCAATATCATAGCTGGCAGTAGGTCAAGCTCTCTGCAGCAGCCTGAGTAACAGGTATATCTATTTTAAAACACAGGACAGAAAACAAACAATACAGATGCAGGAATACTTTGGCCGGATTACACTAGTTCTGAAAACTTACTGCCACTAAGGAAACAGACAAGGCCTCCAGACAAAGGATTTCGCTACAACTGTGGTCAACAGAAAGAGAATATACAGCTATAACACACAAGAAGAAGAATAACTACAGTTGTACAGATTACAGAGATATTAAATCAAAATGCAGACAAAAAATGAGAATAAACACTTATCTTTTCTCAGTATCACAGCTGGCAGTATGTCAAGTTCTCTGCAGCAGCCTGAACAACAGGTATATCTGATTTAAAATACAGGACAGAAACCAAACAATACAGATGCAGGAATACTTTGGCTGGATTAAACTAGTTCTGAAAACTTACTGCCACTAAGAAAACAGACAAGGCCTCCAGACAAAAAATTTAACTACAACTGAGGTAAACACTAAGAGAATATACAGCTCTAACACACAAGAAGAAGAATAAGAACAGTTGTACAGATTACAGAGATATTAAATCAAAATGCAGACAAAAAATTAGAATAAACACTTATCTTTTCTCAGTATCACAGCTGGCTGTATGTCAAGCTCTCTGCAGCAGCCTGAACAACAGGTATATCTGATTTAAAATACAGGTCAGAAACAAAACAATACAGATGCAGGAATACTTTGGCCAGATTAAACTAGTTCTGAAATCTTACTGCCACTTAGAAAACAGACAAGGCATCCAGACAAAAGTATTTCATTACAACTGAGATCAACACTAAGAGAAAATACAGCTATAACACATAAGAAAAAAAATAAGCACAGTTGTACAGAGTACCGAGATATTAAATCACAATGCAGACAAAAATGAGAATAAACACTTATTGTTTCTCAATATCACAGCTGGCAGTAGGTCAAGCTCTCTGCAGCAGTCTGAGCAACAGGTATGTCTGATTTAAAACATAGAACAGAAAACAAACAATACAGATCCAGGGATGCTTTGGCCAGATGAAACTAGTTCTGAAAACTTACTGCCACTAAGAAAACAGACAAGGCCTCCAGACAAAGGATTTCACTACAACTGAGGTCAACACTAAGAGAATATACAGCTCTAACACACTAGAAGTAGAATAAGTACAGTTGTACAGATTACAGAGATATTAAATCAAAGTGCAGACAAAAATGAGAATAAACACTTATCTTTTCTCAATATCACAGCTGGCAGTAGGTCAAGCTCTCTGCAGCAGCCTGAGCAACAGATATGTCTGATATAAAACACAGGACAGAAAACAAACAATACAGATGCAGGGATACTTTGGCCAGATTAAACTAGTTCTGAAAACTTACTGCCACTAAGAAAACAGACAAGGCCTCCAGACAAAGGATTTCACTACAACTGAGGTCAACACTAAGAGAATATACAGCTATAACACACAAGAAAAAATAAGTACAGTTGTACAGATTACAGAGATATTAAATCAAAATGCAGACAAAAAATGAGAATAAACACTTATCTTTTCTCAATATCACAGTTGGCAGTAAATCAAGCTATTTGCAGCAGCCTGAGCAACTGGTATATCTGATTTAAAACACAGGACAGAAACCAAATAGTACAGTTGCAGGAATACTTTGGCCGGATTAAACTAGTTCCGAAATCTTACTGCCACTAAGAAAACCTACAAGGCATCCAGACAAAAAAATTCACTACAACTGATGTCAGCACTAGCAGAATATAGTGCTATAACACACAAGAAGAAGAATAAGTGCAGTTGTGCAGACTACAGAGATATTAAATCAAAATGCAGACAAAAAATGAGAATAAACACTGATCTTTTCTCAATATCACAGCTGGCAGTAGGTGAAGCTCTCTACAGCAGCCTGAGCAACAGGTATAAATGATTTAAAATACAGGACAGAAACCAAACAATACAGATGCAGGGATACTTTGGCCGGATTAAACTAGTTCTGAAAACCTACTACCACTAAGAAAACAGACAAGACCTCGAGACAAAGGGTTTCACTACAACTGAGGTCAACACTAAGAGAATATAGAGCTATCACAGCTATCACACACAAGAAGAATAAGTACAGTTGTACAGATTACAGAGATATTAAATCAAAATGCAGACAAAAAATGAGAACAAACACTTATATTTTCTCAATATCACAGCTGGTGGTAGGTCAAGCTCTCTGCAGCAGCCTGAACAATAGGTATATCTGATTTAAAACACAGGACAGAAAAAAAACAATACTGATGCAAGAATACGTTCGCCAGATTAAATTAGTTCTGAAAATTAACTTCAACGACGAAAACAGACAAGGCCTCCAGACAAAGAATTTCACTACAACTGAGGTCAACACTAAGAGAATATACAGCTATAACACCCAAGAAGAAAAATCAGAACAGTTGTAGAGATTACAGAAATATTAAATTAAAATGCAGACAAAAAATGAGAATAAACACTTATATTTTCTCAGTATCACAGCTGGCAGTAGGTCAAGCTCTCTGCAGCACCCTGACCAACAGGTATATCTAATTTAAAACACAGGACAGAAACCAAACAATGCAGATGCAGAAATACTTTGGCTGGATTAAACTTGTTCATAAAGCTTGCTGCCACTAAGAAAACAGACAAGGCCTCCAGACAAATGATTTCTCTACAACTGAGGTCAATACTAAGAGAATATAGAGCTATGACACACAAGAAGAAGAATAAGTACAGTTGTACAGATTACAGAGATATGATATCAAAATGCAGACAAAAATGAGAATAAACACTTATCTTTTTTCAGTATCACAGTTGGCAGTTGGTCAAGCTCTCTGCAGCAGCCTGAGCAACAGGTATATCTGATTTAAAACACAGGACACAAAACAAGAAATGCAGATGCAGGTATACTTTGGCCAGATTAAACTAGTTTTGAAAACGTACTGCCGCTAAGAAAATAGACAAGGCCTCCATACAAGGGATTTTCCTACAACTGAGGTCAACACAAAACAAGTATACATCTCTAACACACAAGGAGAAGAATAAGAACAGTTGTACAGATTACAGAGATAATAAATCAAAATGCAGACAAAAAAATGAGAATAAACACTTAACTTTTTTCAATATCAGAGCTGGCAGTTGGTCAAGTTCTCTGCAGCAGCCTGAGCAAGAGGTATATCTGATTTAAAATACAAGACAGAAACCAAACAATACAGTTGCAGGAATACTTTGGCTGGATTAAACTTGTTCTGAAATCTTACTGCCACTAAGAAAACAGACAAGGCATCAAGACAAAAGTATTTCGCTACAACTGAGGTCAACACTAAGAGAATATACTGCTATAATACACAAGAAGAAGAATAAGTACAGTTGTACAGATTACAGAGATATTAAATCAAAATGCAGACAAATATGAGAATTAACACTTATATTTTCTCAACATCACAGCTGGCAGCAGGTCAAGCTCTCTGCAGCAGCCTTGAGCAACAGGTATATCTGATTTAAAATACAGGACAGAAACCAAACAATAGTAATGCAGATATACTTTGGCCCAATTAAACTAGTTCTGAAAACCTTTGTAAAATGATGGAAAGAGTGATAAACTAGACAACAAACCAAATAACTCACTCGTGGAGCCCAAATTAGGGTATGAGTACAGCAATGAAAGAATAGAAGTAAGATAGTTCTCCTAAGATGATGGAAGTGTTCGTTGAACACCACAGGAATCACAGAAACCACAGGAAT
>NW_025049426.1:0-15212 GCF_019279795.1 Protopterus annectens | reverse complement strand
AAATGGTGAAAAAATTTTAGGAATAATTTTAAAAAATTTGGGGAAAACCCCCCAAAATTTGGGGGGAACGGAAAATTTTCCTTTATTTTAAAATTTTAAAATTTCTAATTTTAATTTGTTTTTTTAAACCAAAATTTTTAAAAACCCGGTTTTGATTCAACCCTTCTTTAACCCGCAGAAGGGGGAAAAATTTTTCCCCATTTTTAAAAGGACCCAAAAATTTTAAAAAAAAAACCCCGGTAAAAAAAAATTTTTCCTTTAAAAAAAACAAACCCAAAAACCTCAAAAAGGGAAAAAAGACGGAAAAAAAAAGGGTTTTTCCCCCCTAAAAAACTCCAAAAAAAAGCTTTTTAACTTTTTAAAAATTTAAAATTTAACTATTTTTTTAAATTTTAAATCACATTTAAAAAAAAATTTTAAAATTGTTTTTTAAAACCTTAAAAAAATGCTTTTTAAAATTTTTTTTTTCAAAAAATTTTAAGTACCCCTAACATTTTGAAAATTTTTTCATTTTTAAAGGGGCCCCCCTTTTTTTTTTTAAAAAAAAACCAAAAAATTTCAAACCCTTCCCCCTTTTAAATTTTTTATTTAAAAACATGAAATTTAAAAATTTTCCCAAAATTTTAAAGGAATTTTTTTTTTAACCCCCACAAAAATTTTTTTTTTGGGGAATAAATTCCCCCATTGCCAAAAAGGGGCCCCAAAAATTTTAATAAAATTTTAAAAAAAGTGGGATTTGGCGGAATAATGTTTCCCCCTTTTTTATTTTCCAAAAATTTTCCCCCGGGTTTTTAAAAAAAATTAAAATAAGGGGTTAAAAACTTTTTTTCCGACCCTTTTGGTAAAGGTTAAAACCCTTTTTTAGAAAAGGGTTTTTTACAAAAAATTTTAATTTTTTAAAAAATTGGCCTTTTTTAAAAAAATTTTAAGGGCCCCAAATTTTGTTTTGTAAAAAAAAATTAAAATTCTGTTTAAAAAAAAAAAAATTTAAAAAAATTTTTCAAAATTTGGAAAACCCTTAAAAGGGGAAATTTTTAAAAGGGGAAAAAAAAACCCCCTTTTTTTTTGGGCTAAATGAAAACAAAAAAAATTTTTTAAAAAAACCTTTTTCCCCTTGGAAAAAAAAACCCCCATGGGTTTTTTGGGAAAAAGCCAAAAATATTTCCCTAATAGTTTTTAAAAATTGATTTTAACTAACAAAATGGGGAATTTCAAATTCATGAATTTCTATTGGTAAAACTTTAAAATTTCTTTTTTTTAAAACTGGTTAAATTAAAACATTTTGCTTGAATAAAATTTGGAATAAATTTAAATTTTTCCTGATGGTTTACTTAAAAATTTTTTTTATGACCCCCAAAACCAAGGTTGGTCCCTAGGGAACGGGTTAAATTAGGTCCCAACCCACTATGGCCCCCAAAGATTTAGCAAATTTTTTTGCAAAAGGCATTTTCATAGGGCGGGGTTTCCCCTTCTTAATTTAAAAGTCTAAACCTCAAAAAGACCTACAAGGCCATTTTCCCCCTTTATCGAAAGGGAAAAAACCCAGAAGTGCACCCGCATTTCGTAAAATTTGGCCCTTGAGCCCATGGGGTAATGAACCAATACATCCACTTAACCTGACGGGGAGTCACTTGATCCCCACATTTCAGTCCCCCTTTTTTTTAATAATCAGGGAAGCGGGTTTTGGGAACCCACAAGGGCCAATTAAAACCAGGCTATACATGCTTGGCTAGATATTAAAGGCGGTTAACCCCCTTTAACGGCCAAGTAAATGAAGGTCCTTAGGGCTCCTTTAAACAACTTACCAGGTTTAGCCTTCCGGGGGGCCATTAAGGGCATTAAACCCTTAAAAAGATTCGCCTTAAGGGAGAAGGAAAGCCAACATGTTGCCATGTTTTGAATTTTTTAGGATTATTGAAATTTGATTATAATCTTCAAGAACTTATTTTTATTTTTCATAATATAACATGAAATTTTCTCTTGCCAATTAGAAGTCTTCTCATTGTGTTTGTCCTTCCATGGTTTTTTGGTAAAGCCTTATCATTCCCCCCCCCCCCCCCCCCCCCCCCCCCCCCCCCCCCCCCCCCCCCCCCCCCCCCCCCCCCCCTCCTCCCTTCTTCTCTCCCCCCCCCCCCCCCCCCCCCCCCCCCCCCCCCCCCCCCCCCCCCCCCCCTCCCCCCCCCCCCCCCCCCCCTCCCCCCCCCCCCCCCCCCCCCCCCCCCCCCCCTCTCCCCTCCCCCCCCCCCCCCCCCCCCCCCCCCCCCCCCCCCCAAAAAAAGGAGAATTTTTGGGCAAATTTGGGGGGGAAGGAAAATGAAAAAGGAAATCAATGTAAAAAAATTTCGAGGTTAACCCCCTTTTATGTTGGCCTTAAAAAACGGCCCCTAAACCCCCCCAAAGGGGAACCCGGGGAAGGGAAATCAAAGGATTTTTAAGGAAAAAGGAAGTCCACCAGAGGGGGGGGAAATGAATTTTTAGAAAAAAAACCCAATGTTTCCCCTTTCACCCAAATTAAAGGGCAGTTAGGAGGAAAGGGCAATTTTAAAAAATTTGGGATTTTAAAAGGACAAATACCTAAAAAACGGGGCAAAATTATTTTATCCCCTTTAAAAATAAGGGGCCCCAAATGAACAAAAAAGGGCGGGGCCCAAAAAATTTCGACCAAAAACATAAAGCTTTAAAGATCCCCCCAAAAAGGCAATTTTTACCGGGCTTTCGGGTGAAAGGAAAGGGAAAAGAGGAACCTTTTTTGGTTTTTTTCCATCCTCAATTTTTTTCCCAAAATTAAAGAGCCCCTTACGCAACCCCCCATTTTAAAGGATTTCTGGTCTTCCCAAAAAGGGGGCAACCGCTGTCCCAATGAAAAATTTGCGGATCCCAGATTTTTCATTCAACCCTTAAATTCCTGATTCCCTTTTCTTATTCGGGGAGAGTATTCACGAAACCGGGCTGAAGCCTCGCAACTTCAAGGGAAAAAAACCCTTAAATGCCTATAAAGCACCAACCCAATTTTTAAAACCGGCTTATTTAATGAAAAAGGGATCCATAAAAAAAAATAAGGAAACCCCAAAAAATTTTCCGGGGGCCTTTGGAAAAAAACCCCCAGAGGCCCCCTTTGAAAAAGGGGAAACTTTCCTTAAACCTCTTGCCCAGGCTGCTCAAAAAAAATCCCATGGGGTTAGGCTTTGCCACAACCCAGTGAAAACTTTTGAAAAAAATCCCCAAAAAAACTTTCTAACCGAATTTTGGAAAAAAAATACCACTAATTAGCTCAAAGGAATTTCTGGGTCTAACAGCAAACAAAACGGGTTTAAAAGGCCTAACAAACTACAAACACCTGGGATAGCCGGGGGCCCAATACAAAAACCTTTTTTGGGGGAAAAAGGTTTTAAAATTTTTAAAAAAAATTTTTTTTTTTAAAAAAAAAATTTTTAAAAAAAAATTTTTTTAAAATTTTTTTTTTTTTTAAAATTTTTTTCCCCCCCCCTAAAGTTTTTTAAAAAATTTTTTTTTTTTGGGGGCCCCCCGGGAAAAAGGGTTTTAAAAAAGGGGGGGAATTTTTTTAAAAAAAAAAAGGGGGGGGCCCCCTTAAAAGGGCCTTTTTTTTCCCCGGTTTTGGGGCCCCCCCAAAAAAAATTTTTTTTTGGGGTTTTTTTTTTTAAAAAATTTTTTTTTTTTAAAAAAAAACCCCGGGCCCCCAAAACCCTTTTTTTTTTTAACCCCAAAAAATTCCCCCCCCTTTTTTTTCCCCAAAAACCCCCCCTTTGGTGGGTTTTTTTTCCCTTTTTTAAAAAACCCTTTGGGGCCCTTTTTAAGTTTAAAATTTTAAAATTGTTTTTTTTTTTTGGGGGGGGAAAAATTTGGGAAAAAGGGGAAAAACCCCCTTTTTTTTTCCCCCTTTTTTTTGGGGGGAAAAATCCCCTTTAAAAGGGGGAAACCCCTTTTTTTTCCCCCCTTTTTTTTTTTTTCCCCTTTTTTTTCCCCCCCCCAAAAACATTTAAAAAGGGGGGGTTTTTTTTTTAAAAAAAAAAATTTTTTTTAAATTAATTTGGTTTTAAAAACCCAAAGGGGCCCCCCCTTTAAATTACTTGGGGGGTTTTTTTTGGTTTCCAAAAAAAAATTTTTAAAAAAAAACCCCTTTAAAGGGGGGGCCCCCCCAATTTCCCCCCCAAAACCCAAGGAAAATTTGCCCAAACCCCTTTTTTGGCCCTTTCCCTCCCCCCAAAAACCCCGTTTTGGGGGTTTTCCCCCTTTTAAATTGCAGGCTCCTCGGCCCACCCCCCCCCCGGGGGGCCACTCTTGGCGTTGAAACACAGCATGTGGACAGGTCCACCTCCACTCAAGGTGTCTTCAGACCTTCCTCTTCTTTCTCCATCAAGGCTTTCACCCAAATCTAAAGCATCCATGCACTCTAAGAGACCAGCTGGGCCACAGGGCCCATCTCCAGGCCCCCATGCCTAAGAAACATATGCTTAAAATGGCTGAGGATTTAATTACTCTAATCAGAGGTTCTCCTCGGCCACCTCCTGGACAAAAGGCCCAGAGTGGAGGAAGATTCCCTCCTCTGATCAGGGCTCCATTATTTCAGAACAGACTCTCTAATGATCAGGAACAGTCTAATTCTTTGGAAGACTCTGATGCAGAGGAGTTCATTCCTTCTGTATCCCCCTGAGGATTACTCATTTGGGGAAAACTTGCATACCTAAGGAGCACTTCCACTGGAAGGCCAGATTATTCAGATTCCAAGAAAGGCCTAGGGAATTTCTTTTGTTACCCCAGCACAGGCCTCTCTGGCTATACCTCCTGTCTTGACATCCTAGATGATGTTTACTCGAGGCCTGCCTAACTGACTCTCTACCTCCAGCTCCAGTTAAGCCTGACAGGTACTACAGGGTTCCTGATTCACACCTCAATTCTATACAAAAGCCATGCTGCTGACCCAGAAGCCATTTCACAAGGGCCCAAGGGAGTTAAGGCCTCCATTGCCAAAAAATCCATTGCCTTCCTCGAAAGAAAGATTCCAGATCCTTAGAAAGGTGGGAAAAAGGTATACACCTTCACCTTATCCATGATGGCCTTAAACTGTCAGCTCTATGCTAAAATACCAACAGTTTTGTTATCACAATTGAAAGTAAAATGTCACAACCTGAACAACCACAGACTTGAAGGAGTTGCAGGATTTGATGCATAGTGCAGAACAAGGGGTAAACATACCTTACAATGGTTTTGATGCTCTAGAGGCCTCTATGTAGAGCTGCTGTGGCTCAGTCATAATGAGGGCATGCCTGGCTCATGAACAAGCCTTGCCTGATCATGTCAAAGCTAAATTACTAGACACCCTCTTCAAAAGGATGTACTATTTGGGCCACGCTGAGGAAGCGGCATACGGAAAATAGAGTAAAAGGCTAAATCAATGCAAACTGTGAAAGAATTTCTGCAGGTTCAACCCCACGCTTTAGTAGAAATTACCTTCCAAAACTGGTCCTTTTCCCTGCCAGACAGACCCTAAAGAGGCAGATACAGGCTACCGGAGGCAGAGGACAATCATGCGATCAGATAGAGGCAGACAATGGCAAGCTCCTACACAGAGGTGGTGAGACAACTCAAGAATCTTTCAGAAAGCAAACCCAATGATTCTTTCCCTTTGCATGCCAACCAGGTCTCAAAATGGCAGCCCCTTAGGAGGAAAAGCTGGCACTAGTTTTCGCAATGGCATGTTGTCACAAAGGACAAATGGATCCTGACATTATAAACAGAGGCTACAAATTCCATTTTCATACCCTTCCAAAATGAGGCATGCCAAAACCTGCCACACAATCAAAGGGCAGAGGCACAAAGGCAAATTTCAGATCTCAAACATGAAAGCTATTCAAGAGGTACCTACAATACCTAACAAGGTCAAGGTTTTTATTCCAGGCTATTTCTGGTGCCAAGGAAGGAAAAGATTGGAGACCTATTTTGATCTTTCCATCCTAAACACATTCCTGCTCTTGCCAGAATTCAAGATGCTCTCACTTACAGCAACTTCTTCCCATGCTACAGCAAGGAGTCTTGGCTGGTAACATTGGACCGAGAGAGGCATACCTGCATGTCCCAATCAGACAAAATTGCAGAAGATACTCTAGATTTCTTGCAGGGTTCAACCCATTATCAATTCTCTGCATTGCCCTTTGGCTTATCTACTGCTACTTCAGAGTATCTACTAAATGCCTGGCATCAGTAATTGCCTACTGCAGACTCTTCATATGGGATACATATATTCTTATTTGGACGACTGCCTGATCCAAGCGACAGCAAGCACATTCTTCTGAAACATCTGGCTTATGTAATAATGTTATTAGTAAAACTCTGGGATACACAGTCAACAAAGAGAAATCAAGGCTAATACCCTCGAAGATAATTTTCCTGCGCCAATTTGACACAAACACCAGATGGCCTACCTCACGCCAGAGAAGCAAGGGCAACTAATTCATTACTTCAGAACATCATAAATTGCACCAGGCTGACTGCAAGGAAAATCCTGGCAGGCTCTGGGATTCATGGCATCTTGCATCTTACTAATCCCATGTGCAAGCTGCATATGAGAGAAACTAAAATGGTACCTAAAACATATGCACCCCAACACGTTTCACAGTTTCTGAAAACAATAATACCACTAATTCCATGTTCAAAGGAATTTCTGTGTTTGCCTAAGCATGCTTCAACAAACACAGGTCTTCCATTCAGTAAGCCTCAAGCAAATCAATATCACAACAGACTGGATCACGGGTTGGGGTGCACATGACAGACCGCATTCAGGCAAATGGTCCAAAAAGAAAAGCACCTTCACATCAATTAAAAAAGAAATGCTAGCAGTAATAAATGCTATTATAGCTTTCAAGGACCTTCTACAACCAGGTCAACTATTGATAAGAACGACAACACCACAGTTATGCGGGATACATAAACAAGCAGGGAGGAACACATTCTACCTCTTCTATGCAGACTGGCTATGTCACTTTGGAACATGCCATGGACTTAAAATGGAAACTACAGCACAGTACTTAAGCAGCAAGGAAAACGCTGGCAGACAACCTAAGCAGAATATGACAGATCCACAATTTAATGGAAGTTGCATCCAAAGTTTTTACAGAAATAATCCAAGAATGGGGAAGGCCAGACATAGATCTCGCCTCCCACAAAAATCATCAATTGACAAATTCTGCTCAAGGATCTTCCATCCAAAGGCATGGAAAGTGGATGCTCTCTTTCAGTTGGACATCAATGACAGTTTATGCCTTCTCTCGCCTCTTCCTTCTGCTGCCCAAAGTCCCATTGAAGACCAGAGACAGACCAAGGATGATCCTCATTGCCCGACTGGCCAAGGCAACACTGGTACCTCACTCCTGAGGGAGCCTGGACGATTCCCCACCATGGACTCCTGCCTCTAATGCCTCTTCTTCTGACTCCATAGCACAGCTTCAAAACTCTTCACAGTCAGCTAAAACACTCAATCTAGCCGCATGGAAGATTCCTTTACATCACAGTGCAGGCCCTACTCTCCAAGGAGGTGCAGGATGTCATTTTGGAGGCCAGAAGGCCATCAACTAGAAAGCTTTACTCAAGAAAATGGAAATGTTTTTGCATCTGAATGAGAAAAAGGGCCAGGACCCTGAAAACTGAATTTTACCTCCTCACTACAATATTTGGCGAACTGCTAAGCAGTGGACTTTCGCTTCCTCCTCCATCAAAAATCCATGCCTCGGCCATTTCTAAGAATACAACACTGATCCACCTTTATTCTCTCACCCTCTCTTAAGACAGTCCCCTAGGGGTGGCTAAGAATCTTAAGACTTCCAAGGAAAACAACCAATACCTGCTTGGGATCCAATTTCATCTTGGAAAAACTGACTCAAGGCCCTTTTGAGCCACACAGCTGCCTCATCATATTTGCAATATTTGTCCTGAAACCAGCTTTCCTTCTGGCTATCACTTCAGCTCAGAGTTTCAGAACTACAGGCTCTCATGGCTGTCCAGCCTTTATCACTTTCCATCAGGACAGAGTTTCCTTACTTAACCAACCCGCCCTTATATGCCTAAAGTGGTATCCAGGGTAGCTTTAACTGGCCATACATTTTACCTACTCTTTTTATCCTAATCCTCAAACGAGGGGAGAGATTAATACATTCCTTGGACATCCACAGACAACTGTGTTATTATTTGGACAGAACAATTTCTTTCAGAAAAAACAGAACAGCTCTTTGTACCTATGCAGGAGTTCACAAGCTTCACTTCAAACAGACAATCTCAAAATGGATAGCACACTGCATCAATGCTTTGCTATTGTTTTCATGGGCAAAACTGTACCCCTACAGGCATTAGAACCTATTCACCAGGGCCACAGCCACCTCTGCAGCCTTCCTCAGAGGAGTACCTACCAAGGATATTTTGAAGCAGCCACTTGAGTTCTGTGCATACCTTCTCCAAGCACTACAACCTACCATTATACTCCAAATCTAGCAGGCTTTGCCACTGCAGCTCCTTGTGCAGGGCTTTGCCCCTCCTAGTTCACCTAGTGGCCTACCACCCTTTCTAGCTTTGGGATTCTACCCATCTGTTAAGACTGCAGCTGTATGCACGATGAACATAGTACAGTTTTGTACCTACCATAAATGTAGATACAGCTGCAGTCCAGGTTTCCCTCCCTCCTTCCCCTAGGGTTTTCTTTTTATGGTATTTGCTTGCAACTACTGTTTTTTGATCCTATTGCATTGCATTATTACATAATTTTATGTATTGCTTTCCTTTTGGGGGCACCTGACTTCTGGGGCAAGAAAAACTGAAGAAAATGGCGCGCCGCTGGTTCTTTTTATACCCCTGCCTCCACTGGATGTCAGGGAAGAAGCCGCATTGCAACAACCGGACGTACCGGACTCTAGACTTTGGAATTCGGCTGACCGAGGACCCGCCTGACAGCAGGAGAACCCCATCTGTTATGACTGCAGCTGTATTAGCACTCTAACATCTTCATTTATGGTAGGTACAAAACTGTACTTTTTGGCTCTAACCTCAGTTCTTAGCCATCAGGTTTTTGCTGTTTAGTTTACTTTGTCACCCTTACTGATTCAGCACTGGTCTCATTCCATGAGCTGACTCCACCAACCTACCCAACTGAACCATCTCTTTTAAGTCTAATGTTGCCTGTGTAGCAACTAAGACTGCATGGACTGCACTTGATACAGTGGACATTGTACTGAAGAAGGTGAAAGGAGTGCTACATTTTTCTCAGATTGGGGTTTCTTGTCAAAAAATCCCAAGCATAGTATGCTGATTACCACAATGGCCCTTTAAGAAGGCACCTACCCCACAAGGCGCTGTGGCTTATCTGCTGGATTAAGAATCCATGGTGCTAGACTGCTTTGGGAATTGTATTTACAATCCTACTTCTTGAGGAAGCTGTTGTACTTTGGGTAGAGTTTTCTAGAAACATTTTAGATGAAAAGCAAAAAACTGGTAATGAAGAGTTTTGTATGCTAATTTGTGCCTTTGTGTTCAGCCTGGTTCCAGTTTTTTGCTTTTTGGTTGCTGTTTTTACTGGATATATGGACTTTCAGTGTTGTGACATTTTAGGTGAAATGACCTCCACCACGGAGCAGTTACAAGGTGGATCCACTAAAGACTAGTTTCTCTCAACCTCCCTCTCTGTCTACCTCTGGCAACATCCCAGTACGCATGGCTTTTAATGCAGTGGATTCAGACATTATCACCCTAGATGTTCATCGTGCATACAGCTGCAGTCATAACAGATGGGTTCTCCTACCGGCCAGGTGGTCCTCGGCCTGTCAATCTAAAGTCTAGGCCCGGGCGGCCGGGTTGTCGCCGCCGCTTTTCCCTTGATGTCAGTGTGGACAGGGGTATAGCGAACCAGCTGACGCTTCATTTTCTCCAGTCTTTCTTTGCCGCTACAGTTCAAGCAGAAGCAGTTCGGCGCCGGTCGGCCAGCTCCTGAAATTACTTAAAAATTTGAAACCAAGTCTTCTTGAAAGCTGGCACTCAGTGAAACTTAAACTTTTCTTGCCTCTGTGACCGATGTCAGACAAAGTTAATAATTGTATTTCATGGAAGTAAATACCGCATACATTTCCATCCATCTGTCTACCTTGTTTAGGGCTCAGACCACGACGCCTCGGTCTGTCACTTTTGTGCTACACTAACAAACTCACCATTGCTGCCGAGCCGGAGTTCACGCAGCATTATTTTGAAAACATTTAACTATATTATGTCGCCGGATACCCGACTCCAGTTCTGTCTAAAAACGCAAAGATAAGGACCGACGCACGCAGGTCCGCTGCCTCTACCAACACCACGCCAAAGCTGACCACATCGCTGTCCAGTTCTCAGCGAGGCTTCACGCAGCCCCCTGACTACCGACGCACACTTCCCATTGGCGGTTCTGTGTGCCCGAGGTCGCAGGCTCCTCGGGCCCACACCCAGACTAGATACCGGGCCACTCTTGGCTTGAACTCAAAATGTGGACAGGTCTACTTCCTCCACTCAAGGTGTTCCTCAGACCTTCCTCTTCTTTTCCATCAAGGCTTACTAAGTCTAAAGCAGCCATGCACTCTAAGAGACAGCTACACAGGGCCCATCTCCAGGCCCTATGCCTAAAAACAGATGCTTAAAATGGCTGAGGATTTAATTTCATTTTATCAGGGCTCAACCCCACCAGACAAAGGCTCCAGAGTGGGAGAAGAATCCCCTCCTCTGATCAGGGCTCCATTATTTCAGAGCACTCTGATGATCAGGAACATTCTTACCCCTTTGAAGACTCTGATGCAGAGGAGTCCATTCCTTCTGTATCCCCCCAGAGGATTACTTCCATTTGGGGAAACGCTAGACACCTTTTAAGGAACACTTCCACTGGGAAGGCCAAGATTATTCAGATTCCAAGAAAGGCTTAGGAATTTCCTCTTTGCTACCTCTTCAGCATTGGTGGCCTCTGGCTATACCTCCTGTCTTGGACATCCTAGATGATGCTTTTTACTCGAGGCCTGCTCTTTAACCTCGACTCACTGCCTCCAGCCCCAGTTAAGCCTGACAGGCACTACAGGGTTCCTGACTCACACCACTTTCTATACAAAAGCCATGTTGCTGACTCCAGAAAACCATCCTCCAGGGCCCCAAGGGAATTAAGGCTCCCCACTGCTAAAAAATCCATTACCTTCCGAGAGATTCCAGATCCTGTGAAAGGTGGGGAAAAAGGTATATACCTCTGCTACCTTAACCATGAGGGCCTTTTAAACTAAGCCAGTTCCATATGCTAAAATACCAACAGTTTTTAAGTTGTCACAGTTGAAAAGTAAAATGTCACAACTCTGAACAACTAGACTTAAAGGAGTTGCAGGACTTGGATGCATAGTGCAGAACAATTGGGTAAGCATACATTACAATGTGGTTTTGATACTCTAGAGGCCCTGGTAGAGCTGCTACAGGATCAGTCATAATGACATGCCTGGCTCAAGGAACAAACCTTGCCTGATCATGTCAAAGCTAAATTACTAGACGCCTCTACAAAAGGATGTATTATTTGTGCTAATGCTGAGGGAGGTATTAAGCAAAATGGAGTAAAAGGCTAACCAATGCAAACTGTGAAAGATTTTCTACAGGCACAACCCCCACGCTTTCAGTAGAAATTGGCCTTCCAAACTTGGTCCTTTTCCCAGCCAAGCAGACAGACCCTGGAAGAGGCAGATACAGGCTACTCGAGGGGCAGAGAACAATCCCAAGGATCAAGTGAGAGGCAGACAATGGCAAGCTCCTGTACAAAGAGGTGGTGGGGAGGATAACTCGCGAATTCCATTCAGGAAAGCAAGCCCAATGACTTTCCCTTTGCATGCCAAGACTCAAATGGCAGCCCCCTTTAGAGGAAAGCTGGCATTTTATTTTTAAAAAAATTGGCATATTGTCACAAAAGACAAATGGATCCTGGACACATTATAAACAGAGGCTACAGATTCCATTTTCACACCCTTTCCAAAAATGAGAGGCATGCCAAACCGCTTTCACACACTCAAAGGGCAGAGGCACAAAAGGCAAATTACAGATCTCATAGATATGAAAGCTATTCAAGAGGTACCTACATGCATTTAACAAGGTCAAGGTTTTTATTCCAGGCCATTCCTGGTACCAAGGAAGGGAAAATATTGAGACCTATTTTTGGACCTATCCATCCTAAACACATTTCTACTGCACTAAAAATTCAAGATGTCAATTTACAGCAGTTTTCATGCTGGGCTAGGAGTCTTGGCTGGAATATTAACCTCAAGGAGGCATACCTACATGTCCCAATCAGACAAAATTGCAGAAGATGCCTCCTGATTTCTTGCAGGTTCAACCCATTATCAATTCTCTGCATTGCCCTTGGCTTATCTTACTGCTTCAGAGTATTCACAAAATGCCTGGCACTGCAATTGCCTACTGCAGACTTCAAGGGATACAAATATACACCTATTTGGACGACTGCCTGATCCATGGGACGGCAAGTACATTCTTCTTGAAGCATCTGGCTTATGTAATAATGTTGAACTCTCTGGGACACAGTCAACAAAAAGAAATCATACACACCCTCTCGAAGATAATTTTCCTGTGTGCCAACTTTTCTGGACACAAAACACCAGATGGCCTACCTCACGCCAGAGAAGCAAGGGCAACTAACCTGCTAATACTCAGAGCACTAGCAAATTGCACCAGGCTGACTGCAAGGAAAATCCTGCAGGCTCTGGGATTCATGGCATCTTGCATCTTACCAATCCCATGTGCAAAGCTGCATATGAGGAAACTTCAATGGTACCTGAAAAACCTATGGTCTCAACACAGCCACAGTTTGAAACAATAATACCACTAATTCCATGTCTACAAAAGGAATTTCTGTGGTGGGCTCAAGCATGCCAAACAAACACAGGTCTTCCATTCAGCAAGCCTCAAGCAAATCAAGTCATCACAACAGACGCTTCGACTACTTGGGGCTTATTACGACAGATTTTAGTACCCAGGGCAAATGGTCCCAAAAAGAAAAGCACCTTCACATCAATCAAAAGGAAATGCTAGCAGTAATAAATGCTATTATAGCTTTCAAGGACCTTTCTGCAACCAGGTCAACTATTGATAAGAACGGACAACACCACAGTTATGTGGTACATAAACAAACAGGGTAAACATATTCATACCTCTTTATAGTAGACTGGGCTAAGGCCACTTTGGAACATGGCCATGGACTTGCAAATCGAATTACAAGCACAGTACTTAAGCAGGCAAGAAAACACAATTGACAGACAACCTAAGCAGAAATAAGACAGGATCCACACAAACAGTTGCATCCAAAAGTATTTACAGAAATAATTCAAGCATAAAAGGGCTAGACATGGATCTTTTGCCTCCCACAAAAATCACTAATTGACAAAATTCTGCTCCAAGGATTTTCTCCATCCATAGGCCTGGGGAGGGACGCTTCCTCTCTTTCCCAGTTGGACATCAATGACAGTTTATGCTTTCCCACCTCTTCCCTCTGCTGCTGCCTGTGTGTTCCATTGAAACCAGAGCAGACAGACCAAAGATGATTCTCATTGCTCCAGACTGGCCAAGACAACACTGGTACTCCACTCCTGAGGAGCCTGACGACTTCACCATGGACCTCTGCCTCTAATGCCTCTTTCTCCTGACTCAGCACAGCTTCAAAACTCTTCACAGCCAGCTCTAAACACTCAATCTAGCCGCATGGAAGATTCCTTAGCATCATAACAGACCCTACTTCCAAGGAGGTGCAGGATGTCATTTGGAGGCCAGAAGGTCACAACTACAAAAGCTTACTCCCAAAAATGGAAACGTTTTAGGTTCGGAATGAGGTGCGGCCAGGATCCTGGAAACTGAATTTTACTCCTCAAATTTCACTACAGTATCTAGCTGAGCTGCTAAGCAGTGGACTTTCATTCTCCTCTATCAAAATCCATGCCTCTTAGCCATTTCTGCAGAATACAACACTGATCCAATTCCTTATTCTCTCACCCCTCTCTAAGACAGTTCCTCAGGAGGGGCTAAGAATCTAAGACCCCCAAGGAAACGCATCAATACCTGCTTGGGATCTCAATTTCATTCTGAAAACTGACCTTGCCTCCCTTTGAGCCAGCTGCCTCATCAGATTTGCAATATTTGTCCTGAAAACAGCTTTCCTTCTGGCTATTACCTCAGCTTATAGAGTTTCAGAACTATACTCTCGCGGCTGTGCAGCCTTTTATCATCTTCCATCAGGACAGAGTTTCCTAATAACCAACCCATCCTTTATGCCTAGTGGTATCCAGGGTAGCTTTGAATTGGGCCATACACTTACCTACCTTTTTATCCTAACTCTCAAAACAAAGGGGAGATTACCATTCCTTGACATCCACAGACAACTCCTCATATTATCTGACAGAACAAAGCCTTTCAGAAAATCAGAACAGCTCTTTGTGTCCTATGCTGTAGGAGCTCAAGGAAAGCCAATTTCCAAACAGACAATCTCAAATGGAGAAACCACCGTGACACGCTTTTACATTCTTTTCATGGCAAACTGTACCTACAGGCATCAGATCTCACTCCACAAGGGCCACAGCCACTTCGCAGCTCTCAGAGGAGTTCCTACTAAAGATAGCTCTGCAGTGCTTCACCTCTGGAGTTCTGTGCATACCTCTCCAAGCACTACCACCCACCACAAAAACTAGAGCAGGCTTTGCCACTGCAGTCTTGCAGGGCATCCTGGCTCCACCTAGTGCCTACCACCCCTTTCTTAGCTTTGGGATTCTACCCATCTGTTATGACTGCAGCTGTATGCACGATGAACATAGTACAGTTTTGTACCTACCATAAATGTAGATGTTCGGTGCTAATACATTGTAGTCCAGGTTTTCCTCCTCCTTCCCCTCTTGGGACAGGCCTATAGGCTAACACATCCCCTCATACAACCTGATTGTGGGTATTCATATATGGTGTATTTGTTGCAACCGCTGTATTTTGATTATATTACATTGCTTTATTACACAAATTTATGTATTGCCTTCTGGGGCACCTGACATCTAAAAGAAAAAAACTGAAGAAAAATGGCGCTTCGCTGGTTCTTTATACCCTGTCGCGACTGACGTCAGGGAAAAGTGACGCATAACCGACGCCTATATATCTAGACTTGAATTCGCCGACCCAGGACC
>NW_025049425.1:12500-15069 GCF_019279795.1 Protopterus annectens | reverse complement strand
TTATATATACCTGACATACCTGTTGTGGGAATGATGTTTTGTTGAATCTCTCTCTCTCTCTCTCTCTCTCTCTCTCTCTCTCGTAGGTAATGCGCATGATCGGGTGATGGCCTCTGCACCAATCATTCAGCTTGCTGTGTAGTACTTCCAATTACCACTGTCATGGCAAACACCTACTATAAATCCCAACATCATGTGGGTGTGGTCCCTTTACCTTTCCTGTGTGATGGACATCCTTCCTGTGTGTGGGCATCAGTGTTACAGACAGCAGGTAGCAATACCTCTTGGAGGAGAACCAGCACACTCAGGCCAGCTACATATTTGTAGGAGGTTCCAGAACTACAGAGTGTGAGTAGAGTTGTATTATGCTTTGTATAGTACTGGTGTTACAGGGTGTGTGTGTACATACTAGTTTACCTTGGAATGCAGTCTGTCTGCATAGCTCTCAACTGTGGGGGTATCTACTTGGTGGCCAGAGGTGTGCCTATCATGTTTTGTCTGCCCACCACACAGGTCCTGTGTCAGATATTTCACTGGCAGTGTGTGTGTTGAGTGCTATCAGTACATGGCTACATCCATTTATGTTTCTAACCTCAATTCCCTGACTAAGGGTATGTTGCAGACTATCCTGTAACACCAGTGACTTGCTTAGTATATGGCAATAGTTTTACACATATGGGCCTGTGTTCCAGCCTCTGTCCTCCACCTACATACCAAGCTTTGCACATATGAGATGCTGTCAGGGGTTGTTCTGTAGTGGGCTGTGTGTATATCACACTGCCATTGTTGCCATCAGTCCACTGCTGTTGTATCCCCCACACATACAGTAGGGCTGGGGCCATATATGTGCGGGCTTCACCTACACAATACATGTGTGCCCTTATGCACTCCATTGGCCAGTGTATGTAACAGTGGTATATGGCCCTGTATTATTGAGTCTAGGAGGGGATGCACCATAAATAATCTAGGCCATTACAAAATGTGGGAGTATCAGGGGTGAGCTGCCTTAAGGTATCTGGATGTACAGTACCATACACTTCACCTGCATTTACATTACTTACATAAATTGGGTTAATGCAGGCCTACTGCCTCCTGCCATACAGACTGTTCTGTTTGTCAGTGTGCTTGTGATGGTGTCAGTTATGCCTTGTTATGTAACAGTTGCACCCCTTTTTGTCAACTGAAGTCTTTACCACCTAGTGATTTTGTAGAGTGTAGATAGAGGCTGCTAAACTCTAGACCCACATTACTTACTGTTGATTGTTTGGTATCATGTGGCCCAGTCTGTCTTTATTACTATACAATTTGAAGGGCTTGGCCTGGACAGCAACAGCTGTGAACATTTTCAGACTACAGTATTAGTATAACTGTTTCACAGTTGCATTACTCTGTTTATATGGATGTCAGTGCCTGAACAGCTATATGACATGGCATATAAAACTGTAATTGTACACAAAAAAGGTTTTCCATTTCTGCAAATCTATGTGTGGTGTGTTTTATCCTATGACCTCTCTGTGGGTATATGTTTCCGGTAACAATTGTCATTTGTATGGGTGGCCCATACAGTGTCCAGTTGTTTAGGTGTTAAATGTATACATAGTAGCTGTTCCATATTGTGTGCACCTTCTACATATGTATCTTACTATACATATCTCTGCTTGTGTATGTGTAGTCAGATGTATATCTACATATATATATATATATATATATATATATATATATTTATATATATGTAAATATATATATCCTGGGGATGTTGATAGCTTCCACATTTTACATTTCCTATGGGAGCCAGACTGTACTGCATGATATGTTACCAATACCAGCCTGACATCATACAGGTGGGATGTAGTACTGTTAACATCTTGTGTCCATGTTGTGTCAGGTCCTGGTTATGGGATCTGCAACACTTGGTAGTGTAATGCTGGGCAGACGTGTTTGGCTGTTGGGGGGATACCTATTCATACAAGATGTATATTGTTTGGGGCCTCTCAACCCCATTAATGGTGCATGTGGACATATATGTTTTAGTTAATCTACCATTATCTACAGATGTATGGCCATATATACCTATATAGATATATATATCTCCTTACATATATGTAACTATGTTCGTATATACCTACATAGATATATATCTGCTTACATATATGTAATTTGCTATGTATATGTAGACATATAGGTGTAGACATATATATGTGTCGATGTAGGCATTTGCATGTATATTTGTTAATATATATTTATATATATATATATATATATATATATATATATATATATATATATATATATTTATATATATATGTGTGTATATATATATATATATATATTATGTATATATATTATATATATATATATATATATATATATATATATATATACATATATATATATATATAGGTATGTTGTATCTGTTTACTTATTAATATATTTAGACACACATACATCTAAATGTTGGAATCCATTCTCGGTACTGTTGCATGACTGGGCTGGATGATATGCTTTTGAAGACATCAGTTATTTATATCTGGTACGGCTTAGTGGTAAAGCACTTTGTCTACTGTGTGCA
>NW_025049425.1:0-7500 GCF_019279795.1 Protopterus annectens | reverse complement strand
AGATGTCAATTAACAACTAGTATATTCCTGCAGTCCATATTACTTTCCTAGTCAAGTGCTGTTATCTGTACCTTACAAGTCTTACTACACTACCCTATAGCCTTAGGTTGGACAGTGATATGGCTGTTATCATCATTACACATGAACCGGTTTTACCTGCAGTATACACCTCTTACCTGGTATACCTGTGGAGGGAATATTTGTTAACACTACCTAACTGTTTCTATACATACTCCCATGTTCCGGGTTGTTATTTTGCACATAGCTATCCAACTCTTTCTGCACAGATGCTCGCCATGTGCTGACCACATGCTGGTGTGCTGGGACATATCTAGAATATTGCCCTCTTCCACCTTTAGTGACCTGACACACACATATACATGCTTTCCTACACAGTTATATTATGTAGCACAGTGTGGATGCAGTGATCCGTGATACTTTATTATTCAGAGAAACTGCAGCACTCACAATTCCCTACAATACCAGAGTGAACAGTACCAGTACAGGTTATAATGGTCTGTATTTCTCAGCACAGTGTTCGTATCCAATGTACCTGTGGGAGCAATGTTTGTTAGCACTACCTGACTGTTACCACAGAAAGTTCCAGATTACACATTAGTATTATGCACATACATCTCACTCTGTTACTGGTCACAGCTTGACAACATGGGAGTGTAGATAGGACATACTTGAAATATTACTCTCCCAGCAGTTTCAGGGGTTGCTACAGTGACGGGTGTGTTCTCCTGATGTTTGACAATCACTTGTATTCCCTGGCTGCTGCCTAAACATCTGGGATCATCCCACAAACTTACCATGGAGACAGGGGGGCAGGCAGCAGATATGGGCACATATACTGGACATTCTGGCCTCATCTGTACAGTTGTGGGGTATAAATTTGTATGCAGTCTAATTCCACTCCCAGGATTCAGACCATGGCTGTGTCTGGTGCAACTTAAACACTGTCCATCACAGTTGTTTCTGCTACATAGATATTGCTGCATATCTCTAATTTGCTTTCTGTCTTATTAATCCCCTGTGCTTTTGCATTCTGACCTTGTATTACCACACTCATATACAGATTTCCTAGGCTGTTATATGTTGTAGGACAGTGTGGGTGACAATGATGTGTAATACCTCATTATTCAGAGCAACTGCATATCATTCTTGTTTTTCTGGGCATAGTGTTGGTATCTGACAGACCTGTGGGAGGAATGTTTATTAGCACTACCTGACTGTTCCCACACACAGTACCAGATCCCGCATTACTATTATGCACATACATCTCACTCTGTTACTGTACACACTCTGACCACAGCTTGACAAGCTGGGGTGTAAATGGGACATGCGTAGCTCGTTAGTCACATCAGGTATTGGTGAGTTGCTTGTGTGCCAGCTTTGTTCACATAGCTGTGTGTCAATCAGTTGTATTTACTGTTTGCTGCCTATATGTCTGGGATCATCCCACTGGTTTCCCAGGGGGACAGGTTGATAGGCAACAAATATGGGCCACCTTAATTGACATTCTGGACATATCTGTACAGTTGTGGGGTATGATTCTGTATGCAGACTACTACCACTGGCAGGATTCGAACCATTGCTGTGTGTGCTAAAAAAACAACAGTTCATATCTCAGTTGCATGTACTATTCGTTTTTTGTTGTCCGCATTTTCCCTGTTTACTGTCTATGTGTCTCTCAGTTCTACTAAATGGCCTCCTGGGTTTACACCTGTCATATACAGGCATTCCTACACATCCAATTTCAGGTGCACAATATGGGTAACAGTGCTTAATACTGCAGTACTATTACATGATTGCATATCTACATTACCATATGATACCAGGATATACACATGCAGTCCAGCAGTTAAACCTGTTTTTGTCAGGCTATTACCCTTTTATTGACTTACAAACAATATGAGACTCTTCCTGACATATTCTCTAGTGTATGCAGTACTTGCCTTGAACAATACAGGCTTTATACAAGCAATTAATTTACTACTACTTTTATTTTTATTTCCTATGACAGTAAATGCATGAGTATTACTGACCTGCCTCGCATCGCAACCTCACCAGGCGACTGATGTGGGTCTCCTGGTTCGCGGCCCGCTCCATTGCAACTGTGGGGGACATAAGAGGAATATTTAGCCATACCTTTCCATGATATACCTGAGCTGGCAATTATTACACACATACTAGGGTGATACACATGGCTGGAACATCCCCTAATGCTCTAGCCTCTTGGAGCCACTCTTCTAAGAGGTCCCCCTTACACCACTTCAGGTCGGCATAGTGGTGCCTGACCTGCTCATCAGTTTGGAGTATGCCAGTGGTACTGGTGAGGTCATGGACAAGATGGTCCCAGGCCTCAGCCTTATATTGGGAGCCCTGGTACTGGCCCTGCAGCAGTCTCTGGGCATGGTCTTTAAGTAGGAGTCATGCCATGACCTTGGACTCCTGGATGCACCAGTGCTGCACCCGGAAGTGCACACCTTCTCCCCTTACTGCCATAGTGCCTGCAAGGGGAAGCTACAGCCAGTTATGAGATGTATTCCCACCTCTTGGGTTTAAGTAGGGCTGATTTCCTGCACTTTTCCATGATTGGCCGGTTTTGAAAA
Organism: Protopterus annectens; assembly: GCF_019279795.1. NCBI lineage: Eukaryota > Metazoa > Chordata > Ceratodontiformes > Protopteridae > Protopterus > Protopterus annectens. The sequence continues at coordinate 4,882 of NW_025049425.1, read as the reverse complement.
GGCTAAGCTATGGTCAAACCTGCTTACCTAGGGTTGGCAGTGTTTAAAGGGTTATATCACTGGGCACAATGAGTTAGCTGGTCTACACATTGCTCACACCTCCTAAGCTGGCCTGTGCAATGCTTAGCATTGCTTACATTAGACTTTGCATTGTAATGCCTTTTTGGCATTGAGTTATTAATCATTACACCTTAAATGTATGCCTCATATCCATGATTAATGTGTATGTACACTCTGTGGGGTCCTTGTGTTTTATTGGGGACTTCAACACTCTATTACAATTACACCTCACTTCTGGGCTTAATGCTGTACGCCAGATCACATATTTATGTTATGTAGTGGGTTATGGAACATATGACTGTATACTGATTTCTTTCACAAGTTCAGTTTGGTTATACTATGGTGAGGACTTGTTTGCTACTACCTCAATTTTTTGTACTTCTGTGATGGCTTGGTGCTTAACTACTGTGACTATGGTGTATAGTGTCCTGGGTTCGAGACCTGCATGGCTATTTATTTTGTTGATGGGCAGAACAAGGGCCGTTGGATACATAGTGATTAAGGCACTTTTGAGCAGTTGTAAGTGGGTTTGTGTGACAGTAAGCACTGCTAACCTGCTGTTACATCTGCTTACACAATGTTAGCTTTAGAATTACTTAACCAGTGTAGGCATTGCTTACCACCATGCAAACGCGTTTAAGCCAACTTACTAGTGCTTAAATATACTTACTACTGCTTATTTGTTCTTAAACCTGCTTACTAGTGCCTTATTCATTATGACACTGACACCTCACATGTCCTTCCTGAGAACACTGGAAAATATGAAGGTCTCTCCAAACACCATTATATTGGGCGACTTCAGCTACCCAAACATAGACTGGGAGCATTACTCTAGCTTCAACACCCTAGCCCAAAGGTTCCTAGAATTTATAAACTCAAATGCTATGGAACAGCTTGTTACCAGTCCCACAAGAGGGGAAAACATACTGGACCTGATCATCACCAACATGGAGACTCTATGCTCCAGACAAGAATTGTATCCCTCACTGGTAAGATCAGACCATAAACTAATCTCACTAGATATTCACATCCCGACCCCAGCCCCTGCCCAGAAAACCACAGTGAAAAACTTCTCTAAAGCAAATTTGACACTCCTCAAAACCGAGGTGGAATCCTTCAAAGCCCCCGGGCCTGTGGAAAATATGGCCCAGACCACAGAATCCTTTATAAACGCATTCTATGAACACCTTCAGGAATGCATGGATCATGCAATCCCAAACAAAACCAAGACCCAGTCCTCCAAAGGCAGGCATCCTGGCTGGTGGACCCCAGCCATAAACAAACTATACAATAGAAGGAGGAAGCTACTACATGATAGAGCAAAATCCCAAAAAGGGAAGGCATCTCTGATCAGTATTAGCAAAAAACTACAGGCACTCATAAAATCGTCTAAGGCCAGCTTTGAGAGAAAAATTGCACAGGACACTGAGGATAATCACAAGACTTTCTTTAGTTATGTTAGAAACCTGGGTGGGAATTCCCAGATATGCTCAGAATTAGTCCAAAATGACAAAAAATACACCGAACCCACAGACATTGCCAACATCCTAGCTGACAGGTTCAGCGCAAACTTCTCCCCCCTCCCCACCAAAAGGGCAAATATCTATCCCAGCAGAGTGCTGCCCCTGACATCTCAGTTGCTCAGGTAAGAGCCGCCCTCTCCAAAGCAAAAACAACAGCATCAATGGGACCAGGCGGTGTCCGGGCTGCTCCTACATGAACTCCAAGAAGAACTAAACCCAAACATAAAACTACTGTTCAGTCTCAGCCTTACTACAGGATATGTACCCAAAGAGTGGCGTACAGCAACAGTGGTCCCTCTCCACAAAGGTGGTGCCTCAACGGATCCTGGAAACTATCGCCCCATAAGCCTGACTAGCTTGGTCTGCAAAGCTATGGAAAGGATCATCATGGACCTCATAAATAAAGATATTGGGGACCTACACACTGGATCCTACCCAGTTCGGCTTTGTTAAGGGCAGATCCTGCCCCTTAAACCTGGTCGATTTCTTTGAAACAGTCACCAAGGCCATTAACGAGGGAAGGTGGTCCACACAGCCTACCTGGACCTCGCAAAAGCCTTCGATACAATACCCCACTCGGGCATTATAGATAAGCTCACCAGCTTAAACATAAACCCCTATGTCACTAGATGGGTTGCAAACTGGCTCAAGGACAAAACCCACATGGTTAGAATTGCTGGAGCCATGTCAGACTCCAAACCAGTTACAAGTGGCATCCCACAAGGCTCAGTCCTGGGACCTCTCTTGTTCAGTATATATTTCTCGGAGGTACAGGCAAACATGAAAGGACTGTGGCTGACCAAGTTCGCAGATGACTGCAAACTGGGTGCCATAATCAACTCTCCAGCCGACACAAGCATCCTACATAAGGGCCTCATAGAAACAGACAACTGGTGCCAGATCCATGGCCTCAAGCTAAACGCCAAAAAGTGTATAGTCATCCCCTTCGGCAAAAACAAAGTGCCCACAAATGACCACATATATGGTAATCCATTAAGTATGGAAGAAGTAATTAGGGACCTGGGGACTCAAGTTGATAGCAATCTCTCATTTGACAACCACGTGGCCAAAGTAGTTAGAAAATCATTTTATATAGCCCACCTAATCATGAAGGGATTTTCATTTAGATCAGGGGAGGTCATTGTGCCTCTTTTCTCATCCCTCATCAGGCCCGTAATTGAGTACAATGCCCCTTTTGGGCTGTACCTTACCAGACACCTGCAGCAACTGGAAAGACCCCAAAAGTACCTCACCAAGAGGATCAAAGGTCTCAAACAGATGCCATATGCTGCCCGGTTAAAGAAACTCCAGCTCTACTCAGAGGCGATCTGTGCCTGACGTATAAAGCCATGTCCAACCCGGAATTAATGGACATGCTGCACCTCAGAAAATCCAAATCCCATCAAGCTACGCACTCAAGAGACTTGAACCTCAGCACTGAAATAAATAGGACATGCTGGAGGGACAGATTCATATCCCAGAGGCTCCCATCACTCTGGAATAAAATCCCTGTCCAGGTTAGGCAGATTCCCTCATTGGCTCTCTTCAAGAGGAATCTTGATGAGTGGATGGGAGATCGTAGATTTACTCCAGGTATCACTTCTGTGTCACTGTTAGACAGATGCACAGTATACTAACCTCGAAAAAAGGGCATAGCAAAATTAATTTTAAAATGGGTGGCGAAAGCCAAACACACTCTGGCTAGGCTTGTAAATGCCCTAGGGCAGATAGCCTAGTATGAACCTATGAACCTATGAACCTATGAACATGTGCATTTACTGTAGTACTCCAGTTCATAAAAATATGTTATTTATTGGGTTATGTAACATAAATATTACTCATAACATACTTTGCCATGGAAAATGGAATGTGCTGCAGTGGAATTCGAACCGGGACTGCCTGCTTGTAAGGTGAAGGCTCTGCCCACTACACTATTGCTGTTCTGCTTCATTTGTATATATCTTCCTTGTTATCCTCTTCAGCCATTTAAGCTGCATTAACCGTAGCTAAGCGATGGGCACACCCTCGCACCTACAGTTAGCTTTCATCAGATTTATAAAAATAAATAAAAGGGTTTCTTCATTTTATTTATATATACTGTTGCTGTTGTACACATGGGGGACTGATGGTGGGGATATGCAGACACCTATGAGTGGTCTTGCTCATTTCTTGCCCCTTTCTGCTGTTCTGCATTGTGGGGGCGTGTATATTCTGAAAGCTTTGCTCTCAGACACGCCCCCTGCACTCTTGCATGCTCCATGTAAGATTAGGAGCTCAGGCAGCGCGTCTCATTATTATGCATGGTGCGCTGCCGTCCTGCTCCTAAACAGTCACTTCCGTGCAGAACTAAGCTCATCCTGCATGGAAGATTAGTAAATCTGGGGGATTGACATAAATAATAGTTATTGCTTTATGCTTAAAACTTCAAAAGTAGCATATTCAGTCAGACAACATTCAGCTTAATTTAGAATCAGGGCTATTTTTCTTTAGATTACATAATGTACAGATCTATGTTAATCCAGTCCATTGGTCGATGAAAGCACCTCTCTCTTGACAGCTTATTCAATCTTTTGCAAGTTCAAGCTCCTCCACTCTTCCCAGGATGTACTGCTTCTTTCTACAGATTTTGTTGCCATTTCTTCAGGCAATGTGCAGATCTCTAGAGCTTGAGAGACATGTCATTGAAAGTGCGTTCATTTTCTTGTTCCATGACATTGATTTCACTAATTTTCTTCAGTGTATTTCATAATTTTCATTGCTAAACAGTTTTCTTACAACAGTTAAGTCAGAAATCACATTTTGTTCAGTTTTTACCTCCCCACTCCCTCTCAGACCTCTTTCCTACTGTACTGTCTCTGGTAATTCTTTTCCTTCTTTTCTCCACTAAAGAGTGGAACCGTTCGCTGTTTAACAAATATTTATAAGTTGTGAGTAGTTCTGTACTAGTTCTACTCTTGCTGCTTTACTTTTCGTGGTTTGGCGGTTTGCTCTCTGTATAGGCTGGTAAGTCTAACGTTAGAACTTTACATGGAAATGTTCCTAGTCATTTATTATGTTATTAATTAGAGTTGTTTTTGAAGGTGTTCCTTTCTAACTTTAGTAAGTTATTACCTAGTCTTTTTACTGTGAGTGCTGGGATTTTTCTGTCAGTCTTATTATGTATTGCCCTTTTTACTGTTATCTAGAAATTGCAGTTTGTTTTTTTTTACTTAATTTTTAAAATGGTTAAGAAACATGCCTGTAGCTTTACTAAATACAAAGAATGCAGCCACAAGATTCTCCTCAGGGTCCACACAATG
>NW_025049424.1:0-16179 GCF_019279795.1 Protopterus annectens | reverse complement strand
TTTGGGGGTTCAAATGGAAATAAAAAGAAAACTGTAGAAAATATTAAGTCTGCCAAACACTGGTATGCATGCAAAACAAATGTTGGAAACACACATTCAAAAAATGTCATGAACAATAGGCAGGAACAATTTTTTTTTATCATAATGGCTACTCTATCCACATTATCTTGGAAGATAAATGGTATCACAGGTACAGACAAAAAGGAAACCGTATACAATTATATAAAGAAATGCACAGTACAAACAGCAATACTGCAGGAGACACATTTGGAAAGAAAGCAACATGTGAATTTGACAAAGAAAGGATTTCAGGATGGACATTCAGCAGACATATCAGGAATAAAAAAGGGGAGTAATTATACTAATTGTCAAAGGGGCTCCAAAAGTGATAGAAGATTAAAAATACAATAATGGTAGATTTGTGGCATAAGGGGTTACTGGCAAGAGGGAGGATTATGCTGATGTGTATTTATATTCCACCATACACTGCTATTATGAAGCGTAAGAACATTTGGGGTGATGTAATCAGCTTTAGGCAGGAAATAATACTTACAAGTAGGGACTGGAACTTGATTTGAAATACTGAGGATGACTTAGGGGAACCTAAAATGGAAAATATAACAAAAGGGGTGGATTTCTGAAGAAATTTATAAAAACATTAGGTATCACTGTAGACACTCGTAAAAGGTAAGGAACCAAATGTAGCACATCCACACTGACACTCAGGATATGCACCAATTGTAGAACCAAACTCCAACTGCTAGTAAAATGCAAATCTCTCTTGAAACCAAGATAGTAAACTGAAACTGTTGAAAGTTAAAACATTTGGCCTCCTCATGTACAATGAGTTAAAGCGCTTTCACTGCATTATACCAATGAGCTTCCTCAGAACAATTAAATTAACTTTCATTCAATTTCTTAAATACACAGTAGTAGTAGCCAAATGCTAAATCCTTAAAAGCTACAGTGCTCCTATAACAAAAATTATAGTACATGAAATTATTATTACATTACTATGAAGTGCGATCTCATATAAATTTAAATGTTTTACATTAAGACATACATTTAAAATATTATCTTTTAAAATATCACACTTTATGATGTACTATAAATTTTATACTTCAACTATCAATATAGGTACTCCCCTGTAAAATATGTATATAAACTGTCTATACTAACTGTGGCCATGGAGACGTTTCCTAATGATTTTACCTATGTATCAACTTAATTTTAAAAACTGCATGTAAACTGTCATAAACTAGGTATAACTCATGTAAATAATACTTAGTAACATATACAAACATATTCTAAAATGAATAGCAATGAAAAGGCCAAAAACTGCAAGATAATTAAAACTACTCCTACACTAATTTTTTAACCATATCAAAAGTGGCTTAACTGTAATGTAGTCATTTATTCCAGGCCATGTCATTGCGTCTGTATAAATTCTAAGCACCAATATTCTTTATAAGCCAACATATTTTTTATATTACCCCCTCTGAGGTTAGGTTTAATTCTCTCTAAGATGGCAAATTTAAAAGTATGTTCTGAACCTACAGCATTAATATGTTTAAATAGGGCATTTTTCCCATCTTTGGTTCTTATGCTATATATGTGAGTAAATCCTTTTCCTAAATTGTCTTTCCGTCCTACCAATATAATATGCTGGACAGAGATTACACTTGGCTATGTAAATAATCATACTGGTTAAACAATTGCCATGTACAGGTCTAATTGTGGTTTTATTATAATTCTCTAAAGCGACTATACTGTCATCACATATATATTTGCATTGTCCACATGTCCCACATTTACTGCTGTGCTTCTCCTATTTGCTTCTCTTGTAGGACAATTCTCAAGTAAATATTTCAGATTCTTCCCCATCTTATACACAAAATATGGTTTGGGCCCCAGAATTGTTTGTGCTTCTTCATCCATTAATATAATTTGCCAGTTCTTTGTTAATATATTCTTTACTAGGCTAGAGAATGGTCCATACTGCACTATACAAGCTTTCTTGAATGATGAGTCTTTCTTGTTACTGTCATTAGCCTCCATATTTAACATATCCTCACTACCTGTATATTTACTACCTAAGAGGGGTATATATTTGTGTCCCCACTCTTTTAGGACAAACTTTCCTGTATCTGACATCATACTTTCATCATAGCCTCTCTCTCTAAATAAACCCGTTATAAATTCTAATTCAACTTCTGTTTCTTTTCTATCAGATGTCATTCTCAAGGCTCTGATGACCTGCCCCTTATAAATATTATATTTGAGTTTGTTAGGATGGTTACTACTGTAATCTAAATAGGAATTAGAGAAAGTTGACTTTCTGCTGATCTTCGATTTAAACTGCTCATCCTCTAAATATACAAGTGTATCTAAATACGCTACCCCATGTGTACTACACTCATGGGTGAATTTCAAAAACTCACTGGATTCATTTAGATAGTGTGTAAAATCTACAAATGACTGGATATCACCTTTCCACAAAATATATATATCATCCAAGAACCGAGAATAATAATGCACATTGACAAAATATGGGCCATCCAAGATGACATTCTCTTCCCAATTCAGTAAGACCAAATTATATATATGGGGCACAAGCTGCCCCCATAGCTACCCCTTTGGTCTGCCTGAAAAAGTTCTCCTCATAGTATATGAAATTATTTTCTAATACTATGCTTGTGAGCTCCACTAAAAGTGATATTTGATCCCAAGTCATCCCGAATGTTTTCTTAAACTATTTGTCAGTGCCTGTAATCCTTCTTCCAAAGGAATACTTGAAAAAAGGTCCACTACATCCACTGATGTGAATAAAATATTCTGTTTATCAGCAGTAACAGGATAGTTTTTTAAAAATTCCCATGAATCTTTAGTCAAATGTTGAATTTTGGAATACATAGGTTTAAGTAATTTATCTATAACTTCCCCTATACGGAAAGTTTTTGATTTACTTCCTGAAATTATAGGACGAAATGGGGGGTTAGTAGTGTCTTTATGGGTCTTTGAGATGCCTACTATAGTAGCCAAAATTGGATCAGTAACTAGCATATAGTTGTATGTTTCCTCGTTTATTCTGTTCTCAAGTAGATAATCCTCCAAGAACATATCTATCCTTCTATATGCTTGATTTACTTCATTCAAAGATGTAGCCGTGTAATTTCCAGAATTGTACAAGATGTCATGAATAATACTACTATAACAAGTGGCATCATAAATGACCATCCCCCCACCCTTGTCCGGTTTCATAATTCTAATACTTTTGTCACATCTTAGTTCCCTTAGTAATGTATTCTCTTCATACGTTAAATTCTTATGAATATTAATCTTATTAACTTTCTTATGGAGAGTATACAAGTCCCTTACTGACTTTTTTTCATAGTTTGATACTTGGGAATGACTGATAGGAATAAAACAACTTTTTTTCTTAAATACATTAAGCTGTTTAGATTGGTCACTTTTCTGTTGAAACTGCATAGCTAAATTTAATTTTCTAGTGAATAATTTTAATTCACTAATACTGTCCACAACATTAAAAGTGGTCGTGGGTATGAACTTTAAACCCTTTGAAAGAAGAGAAAAATGTGCAGTTTCCAATTTAATGTTGCTATAATTAAAGATCTTAAAGTTGTTGAATGTATATACTGCACCATCCTGTTGAATTCCCTGTGTAATAACTTCACTAGTAGTGTTAATGCCAAATGAGGCGGGAGTGTGACCCGTATAACCTTCAGGTTCAGTTAATATTTTTTCTTCCACCTCCCCCCTTGATTCCATTTTGCTGAATATGCTTTCCTTGGCATCTGAAAAAACTCCTCATCCTTTCTATTATAACCTCTGTGAAACATGTTATCCTGTGTAGTGCTAGCATGTCTGTGATACATTTTACTTTCATTATACTGTTCATAGTCATTCCTTCTCTTATAGTGTGCCTCTTCTTTGATATTCCATTTATATGCTTCATGTGATTCATATTGTGCCTTGTCTCTACTAAGTTTTTTATTTTTCTTTTCAAATGCCTTTTTTGCTCTATCATGGGCTATGTCAAATTGTTTAGAATATAAATTGTTCCATTCAGTAAAAGAAGGATCATGTATAATAACTTGATTCATATTCTCTATGTCTTTTATACATTTACACAGTTTCTCATCATTCAATTTAATCAGTGTCTTCATATATTCTAATCCAAATGAATCAAATAATGCATTAAATTCAGTAACAGTTCTGTGTGTTAATTCAACCCCCATAGGGACCTTAAAAAATCTTAAGCCCATAGGAACTATCTTAAGGCATAAACACTGACTTAAATATGCATTGTCCAATTTAATCGCATTAATAGCGTTTAATTTTTTTCCAAAAGCAAAAATCATTTCTTTTAATGTTCCTTTTGTGTAGTGGTTTTTGTTATTAATAACCACATCATTTGCGAAGTCAAATATGCAGTCACTGTCAACAAAGTCTTTTAAATTATGAATATTACATGTGGATTTATTAACTGCATCGCTAACATACTGTTTTTCAGGTAAAGTTCTTGTACCTGTATCTTTGCTGTTCTTTGCCGCAATTTGACCGTATGTTTTAGTTAACTGACTTGTTTTAGGGCGTGTGCCAGTCCGCTTGGCCTCCTCCGTTATACGCCCAAATGAAAAGTCAAAAGTGAAATCATTGAGTTCTGTAACATTTATATCATACTTGCCTGCAGTATCCGAAAGGTCTATTATTTCCCTTCCCTGCGTGCGACAGACCTGTCCATTCGGTAAGCCAGGGGATGACGATGATAAAATATCCATACTGTTGGCTTGTACTTTAGAACCAGTCCCCATTCGAATACCTTTAACTTTCGAGAGGTTGTTGTGATCCTCTGGACTCCCAGCCGGTTCACGATGAAACAATGCCTCCCTTGAAATGAATAGTTCCATCAGCTTTGAAATCTCCCCACGCAACGCTGATACTTCGGCCCGGATGTCCGCTATCTCGCTGCTGCTGGTAATGGGTGAATTGCTGCCAGGGCTACGAGTGTTATCCATTGTCGACACCTGAACACAGCGTTTGTAACACACTAAGAAGAGTTCGAACAGTAAAACAAATCACTGTAGACACTCGTAAAAGGTAAGGAACCAAATGTAGCACATCCACACTGACACTCAGGATATGCACCAATTGTAGAACCAAACTCCAACTGCTAGTAAAATGCAAATCTCTCTTGAAACCAAGATAGTAAACTGAAACTGTTGAAAGTTAAAACATTTACTTCTCATACAATGAGTTAAGCGCTTTCACTCGTATATCACGAGCTTCCTCAGAACAATTAAATTAACTTTCATTCAATTCTTAAATACACAGTATTGGCGCCAAATGCTAAATCCTTAAAGCTACAGTGCTCTATAACAAAATTATAGTACATGAAATTATTACATTACTATGAAATTACGTCTCATATAAATTTAAATGTTTTACATTAAGACATACATTTAAAATATCTTTTAAAATATCACACTTTATGATCAAATATCACTTTTAGTGGAGCTCACAAGCATAGTATTAGAAAATAATTTCATATACTATGAGGGAGAACTTTTCAGGCAGACCAAAGGGGTAGCTATGGGGGCAGCTTGTGCCCCCATATATGCCAATTTGGTCTTACTGGATTGGGAAGAGAATGTCATCTTCGATGGCCCATATTTTGTCAATGTGCATTATTATTCTCGGTTCTTGGATGGTATATATATTTTGTGGAAAGGTGATATCCAGTCATTTGTAGATTTTACACACTATCTAAATGAATCCAGTGAGTTTTTGAAATTCACCCATGAGTGTAGTACACATGGGGTAGCATTTAGATACACTTGTATATTTAGAGGATGAGCAGTTTAAATCGAAGATCAACAGAAAGTCAACTTTCTCTAATTCCTATTTAGATTACAGTAGTAACCATCCTAACAAACTCAAATATAATATTTATAGGGCAGGTCATCAGAGCCTTGAGAATGACATCTGATAGAAAAAACAGAAGTTGAATTAGAATTTATAACGGGTTTATTTAGAGAGAGAGGCTATGATGAAAGTATGATGTCAGATACAGGAAAGTTTGTCCTAAAAGAGTGGGGACACAAATATATACCCCTCTTAGGTAGTAAATATACAGGTAGTGAGGATATGTTAAATATGGAGGCTAATGACAGTAACAAGAAAGACTCATCATTCAAGAAAGCTTGTATAGTGCAGTATGGACCATTCTCTAGCCTAGTAAAGAATATATTAACAAAGAACTGGCAAATTATATTAATGGATGAAGAAGCACAAACAATTCTGGGGCCCAAACCATATTTTGTGTATAAGATGGGGAAGAATCTGAAATATTTACTTGAGAATTGTCCTACAAGAGAAGCAAATAGGGAGAAGCATACCAGTAAATGTGGGACATGTGGACAATGCAAATATATATGTGATGACAGTATAGTCGCTTAGAGAATTATAATAAAACCACAATTAGACCTGTACATGGCAATTGTTTAACCAGTATGATTATTTACATAGCCAAGTGTAATCTCTGTCCAGCATATTATATTGGTAGGACGGAAAGACAATTTAGGAAAAGGATTTACTCACACATATATAGCATAAGAACCAAAGATGGGAAAAATGCCCTATTTAAACATATTAATGCTGTAGGTTCAGAACATACTTTTAAATTTGCCATCTTAGAGAGAATTAAACCTAACCCCAGAGGGGGTAATATAAAAAATATGTTGGCTTATAAAGAATATTGGTGGCAAATTTATACAGATGCAATGACATGGCCTGGAATAAATGACTACATTACAGTTAAGCCACTTTTGATGGTTAAAAATTAGTGTAGGAGTAGTTTTAATTATCTTGCAGTTTTTGCCTTTTTCATTGCTATTCATTTAGAATATGTTTGTATATGTACTAGTATTATTTACATGATTATACTAGTTATGACAGTTTACATGCAGTTTTTAAAATTAAGTTGATACATAGGTAAATCATTAGAAACGTCTCCATACAGTTAGTATAGACAGTTTATATACATATTTTAAGGGGAGTACTATATTGATAGGTGAAGTATAAAATTTATAGTACATCATAAAGTGTGATATTTTAAAAGATATTTTAAATGTATGTCTTAATGTAAAACATTTAAATTTATATGAGACGTAATTTCATAGTAATGTAATAATTTCATGTACTATAATTTTGTTATAGAGCACTGTAGCTTTAAGGATTTAGCATTTGGTAATACTGTGTATTTAAGAATTGAATGAAAGTTAATTTAATTGTTCTGAGGAAGCTCGTGGTATACGAGTGAAAGCGCTTAACTCATTGTATGAGAAATAAATGTTTTAACTTTCAACAGTTTCAGTTTACTATCTTGGTTTCAAGAGAGATTTGCATTTTACTAGCAGTTGGAGTTTGGTTCTACAATTGGTGCATATCCTGAGTGTCAGTGTGGATGTGCTACATTTGGTTCCTTACCTTTTACGAGTGTCTACAGTGATTTGTTTTACTGTTCGAACTCTTCTTAGTGTGTTACAAATGCTGTGTTCAGGTGTCGACAAAAACATTAGGTATGAAAGATGTTAATTCAGTAGTAGGAACTCAGACAGCATTTACATATTATTCCCCAAAGTACAATAACTGGATTAGAAAAGAGAGAATTAATATTTCAGAGGAACATTTGAATCTAATTGAAAACGTTGACATACATCCAATACCTATTGCTGATCATGCAGCAATAAAAACTAAGATAAAAATTCAGGGTAATGAAGTAAAAATGAGACACTGGCACGCCCCCACTTATCTGTTAAAGAGAGGAATTTCAGGAATAGTAGAAACTAATCAACAGTTATAAAGGAAAATAGAAATATCTTCAGATGTTATAGCTAACGAGTGGGATAAAATAAAAATGGAGTTTAAAAACAGCGTAAAAAAGAGAGAGATGGTAAAGAAGTAATAGGAACTGCGTAGAGGGTCTGACAACAGGTTAAAGTATTGCAGAATAAGGGGAATCTCACAAAACAGGAAGAGGTGCAAATGCAGTGTGCTAAAGAAAAAATAAGGGAGTATCTTGATAATACGTATGTGTTAAGAAAGACTGCTGTTAAGCGACTATTTTTGATAATAACTCCAAAGCATAAAACCCTTTAGCACAACAACACAGGCAGCAAAAAAGTAGAAAGGGTCGTTGCTAAACTTACTGAGCATATAAGAAAAATAACCAGAGATCCTATACATTTTAGAAATTTTAGGAAAATCTGTATAAAGCAGAGAAATGTTGAAATCAAGAAAGGCACAACTGCAAATATTTATGGAAGACATAATTATGTCAATGTCAGAAGTGGATGAGGCTGAACAACTAACAGTTAAAGATAGGAGGGGATGAGTAAAAATCGCGATGTAAAATCAATCTTCAGGAAAGTCTGGAAATTACAAAGGAAGAAAGTGGTACACATCTAGAAGATTTTAAAAAGGAGGGAAGCAACAACAAATAACTAGAGAAGGAAAGGTAATAGAATGGAAAGAGGCCAAGAAGACATTTAGAATGCAGGCTAGAGACTGCCTTTTCCTACCAGTGATTGCTATCAGGGTACAGGCAAAGAGAAAAGGATGGGGAAATCTTAAGTGAAAGACCTGTTTTGCTGGAGGTTTTAATCAAACCTAGAACAGCTGCTTTAAAAAAATAGTGATAATTAGAAGGGCATATAAAATGCAGGATAAGTATAAGAATCAATCGGAGGAGGTTAGAAAAGATTGGAAAGAAAGACTGGAAAAACAATATAACAATAGGAGGGCAAATGTATGGCTCACTAAAGTTCAGAAAGTTAAGGATATTTGCTTGGAAGTGTTTTTATGGGTATTTTTATACCCCAAGCAGACTTGAAGGAAATTTCCCTTAGGTAGACTGCAATTGTTTTAGGTGTGATGGGGAAGAAACAGGTAAATGGAGCATGCATTTTGGGAGTATAATGAGTTGGCAGATTTTAAAAATTCCCTGCAGAGTACTCTGTCAGAAATATTGTGTGAGCAAAAGACTGTAATTAAGGATATGCTTTTTTGAGCTGGGACACAGGATTTGAATTGCCTAGACACAGTAAGGCCTTATCAAGTTTAATTATGTTGGCTATCAAAAAGCAATTATTAAAAAATGGAAATCAAAGTCTAAACCAACTGTATTTCAAGTATTGAATATTATAAAAGAGAAAAACTGAAAGAGGGATCTTTAGAAAAGGGAACTAGTATATCACATACAAATAAATGCAAACTGTAGGAACAATACATGCAGAAAATTTCAAAAGGAAGAGGAGTGAGCTTTAAGGGAAGGCAAGGAGTTCAGTACTGTATATGTAATGTTGGACTGATGATAATTACAAAGAAATGAAGAAAGAAAAGTTATGTAATGTATAATTTATATATCTGTGCTAGTGCTAGCCTCAGGACAATCATCATCTACATGCAATGGCATGTAGAGAAAAAAAACTAAACATAACAGGGCACAGTGCATTCAGAGACTAAAGAAGTATAAACATCTGTTGGGATTAACCTGGATCACTACATTTGCTGACCAGGCAAGTCTGACTAGGCACACTGGCCCCTAGGGTGACAAATCTTTTTTTTCCCTTGTAGCACAAAATGTTCAGCACTTCTTTCTGTGTTTACTGCACACAATACCCTTTGCAGGAATGTTTTTTTTTCTGCTGGTCTGATGGACACAATAGAATAAGATGTTCCTATACTGAAATAGTACCATGTCATTTTACAAACACACTACACCTCTAGACTTATAACATCACAGCACTGGTACAGGTTAATTGAAATATGCTGACGTGTTCCATGTATCAATGGCAGACTACTCAACTGTTATTAAATAGGTAGGTTGGCTGACCCCAAGGCCTACTTACAGCCTATGTTATAAGATAGAAGTTCAGCAGCATTTATTATCAGGGTGAAAAAGTCAGATAAAAAACTATAATTTTCAGTTGTATAATACAGGGCAAGAAGGATACCAATTTAAAACAAAACAAACAATACACATTATTTTAAGGACAACCTAACGTGGCTAGTCAAGTCACACAGTAGAATGTTCTTGGGAAATGAAAAGAAATCATACTACCGAGAAAAAAACCCATGCAGATGAAATGCAAACTCATACAATGAGCAAAGATCAGGACTTTGTCCTGGGTACTGTAGGTATAAAACAGGCAATTGAACAAGTGTTCTTCATACTATCTAAACCTATAAAGGCAGGGATAAACCCTGTGTACATTTATGAGCAAATTAGTGCAGCCAGTCAAGTAACAGAGCAACATGTTCTTAGGAGGTGAAAGGAAATCAGACTACCCGGAGAAAACCTATGCAGCCATAAGGAGAGACTACAAACAGTATGCAGTGAGCAAAGGTTAGAACTGAACCTTAGACATTGCAGCTCTGAGGCAAATGTGTGCCATACCATACTGTTAATTAAAAAAAAACAACAACAAAGTAAAGTATACACAATAATTAAACCATTAACAAGATCACTACAATTGGAGATGCATAGTCAAAAATGTTACAATGACTAAATAGTCAGCTTAAAGACTTTCTGTGACAGTGTTTTTGTTGAGTTGGTGAGTAAATTTGTCATCTCTTCACTGGATGAAAGAAATGGATTGTGTGGTGGAATCTGAATACTATAAAAGAAGGATGGTCTCAAGTCAGAATGAAGTTTCTATAACTATATGTTCCAAGTACCAAGAACCTAAAAATGTCATAAAACTAAATGCTGTTGAGCTGACAGTCTGGAAACCATACAGGTTGAGCTGTTAAAGTGGATCATATTATTACTGATGTATACATCACAATTTACATTTGGAAGCTATGGAACTAGACAGACAGCAAATGTGTGAGATTTGGGATAAGGCAAGTGAGACGTTAAAACAGGTTGAGCAGATGTGGCAACCTTTAACTAGAATGGGGGGGGTGCATGGCTGTAGTTTGGAATGTGAAGAAAAATGCATTTAAAACAAATATGAAAAAGAAGAAAGTAGAGTATAATAGTTTTGCAAAAGTTTCATTAAAGATAGCAGAAAGACATTTGCCACTACCAGACAAGTATGAGAACTCAAGGAAAATGCTGATATAATTTTTGGTTTGTTATGAAAACAGCAAACAGTGCAGAAGCTATGCAAAAATGAAGACAAAAATCATCTGTAAAGGGGAGAGCTGTGTTCATGGAAAATGACTATTCAGAGGTGATAAAACACCACATGCACTTTGTAGAAGTAGCATAAGAATGCAAATAGAGGAAACTAAAATTGAGACCATCATCTTTGACTAGTCTGAAAGGTGTTTTGGACTGGTAAAATGTTGGACTTTTGTCAGTCTGGATGAAGTCATTAGAAAAATAAGAGACTAACCCATGACAATATCTCAACTACAAAAATAGCAAAAGGATTAAGTAATTACTGAACTGAAAAGTACAGCTTTGTAAATAAACTTACCATAACAGTAGATGTCCAAATGATCACTACTGTAGTTGTCTAAGCTAAACTGGTTATAGGTTCATAGGTAGGTACTACGCTATTGGCCCTAGGGCCTATATAAGCCTAGCCAAAAATGTACCCTGGCTTTCGCCACCCAAGAAAATGATTTTCCTGTGCCCCTGTCGAGCAGAGCCACAGAAGTGATCCCCGGGGTAAATTTCCTATCTCCCATCCAATCATCAAGATTTTTCTTGAAGAGTGCTAATGAGAAGCTCTGTTTGACATAGATAGTTAGTCTGTTCCAGAGTATGGGAAGTCTCTGGGACAGGAATCTATACCTCCAACATGTTCTGTTTATTGTGGTGACAAGGTTTAGGTCCCTAGAGCGTGTAGCTCAGAGGGATTGGGATTTCTTTAAGTGGGGCATGTCCAACAGCTCTGGGTTTGACATAGCTTTGTATGTTAGGTAAAGATCACCTTTGAGTAGGCAATATGCGACGGAGTAAAGCTGGAGTTTTTAGAGACGGTCTGCGTAGGGCATCTGTTTGAGGCCAGTAATCCTCTTTGTGAGGTATTTCTGTGACCTTTCCAGTTGTTGTAGATGTCTTGTGAGGTACATACCAAAAGGGGCATTGTACTCTATAATGGGTCTAATGAGTGATGAGTAGAGGGGAACAATGACCTCTTTTTTTCTGGATGAGAAACCTTTTGTGATGAGGTGAGCCACGTAGAAGGATTTCCTGACCACTGTGGCAATGTGATTATCAAAGGAGAGACTACTGTCCACATGTGTCCCAAGGTCTCATCACATTTCTGGCGTTAAGTAGATTACCACCTATGTGGTAGCTCATGGGTACAGAGTTTTTACCAAAGGGGATGACAATACACTTTTTGGCATTGAGCTTCAGGCCATGGCTTTGACACCAGGCATCTGTCTCAGTGAGGCCCTTTTGTAGTATGTCCACATCGTTAGGAATTTCGATTATGGCTCCTAGTTTGCAGTCATCTGCAAACTTTGTTAGCCAAAAACCTTCTGTGTTAGCCTGTACTTCAGAGAAGTAGATACCAAACAGGAAAGGACCCAGAACTGAACCCTGTCGTACTCCACGTATATCCTGCATAAGAACAGCTGGCCATCTTCCAAAACATTAAAGCACCTCCCATGTGCCCAAATTGTTAGGCAGCTCGAGCTGAGTTGACTAAAATCAAGTTTGGATACCAAGCCCTTCAGAGTTTTCATGCCTAAAGCCCTGAGAGGACAATGCTAGGAAAAGAAAAAATATATGTCCACATTGTGGCAAAAAAATTAGACAAAAATGGGGAGGGGGAGTAAGGGGGGAAGGAGACAGTATTGCAGCAGTGATAATTCGAATATCTACTGTTATGGTAGATTCACTTATACGACTGTACTATGTTTATTATTATGATCATTGCTGCAGTAGCCTAAGGTATACAGGTAGATTACCATAGCTTGAAAGAACTGTGAGGATGAAGACAAAGGGTCCAGGAGTCTCCAGAGAATGGTTTTAGCAAAGCTTGTACTAGACCTGTAGAAGCAATCTAGTTTGCAGTGCTTTGTAAAAGTATGCACAGAAGTCCAAGTTGCTGCTTCTAGAATCCAACCCTTTCCAAAAAGCCATAGATGAAGCCAAAGCTCTGGTACCATGAGCCCCGACCCTGCCTGGAATAGTTTTTTTGTTGTGAAGGGAATAACAAAAGGTAATAGCCAGAGACAACTATTTGGAAACAGTCTGTTTATATACAGGTTGCAGTGTCTTTTTACTTTCACAAAAAATTAACAACTGATCAAAATTCTGAACAATTTTGTTCTGTCAAGACAATACAACAGTTGTCTGTGGACATCCAAGGAGAAATGTATCCTCCTCTTCCACATTTTAAGATTCAGGAAGAAAGACAGGGAAGATTGCTAGACTGGCCTAATGTAAACTCTGATACCACTTTGAGCATAAAAGAAGGATTATTTCTCAAAGATACCCTAAATCGTGGAAAATGAGGTAAGGTTGACCCACCATAACAGCTTGCAACTCAGACACGCTTCTTGCAGAGGTCAGAGCAATGAGTAAGACTGTTTTTCATGTTAAGAACCTCAAGTCAGCCTTATGAGCTGGTTCAAATGGAACAGGTGTTAGCTTTTTTAATACAAAATTCAGATCCTAAAGAGAACCCGCTTGTTTTCTGCAAGGCTTCTTATGTAGAACCCCTTTCAAAAAAATACTGAAAAAAACAAAAACAAATTAACCCTGAATGGGTGCCAATTCTTTTGTTGGCACCAACAAGAAACCCTTTTCCATTTTGCTAATAAATGATTTTCTAGTAGAAGGCCTTCTAGCCTCCATTAAATACATGCTGCATGTACTTATAAAAAAAAGTTTCCCAAAAGGTATTAAAACCCCATCTTCCAAGCAAGTCAAATGCAGTTGTTTGGGGTCGGGATGCATCAGACACCTTTATATGGTGTGAGTAAATCCAGTCTGAGGAAACTTGTGGTAATTGCCTCTGGTCAGTTCCAAAAGAAGGGGAACCTCTGTTGCCTGGGCAAGAACAGAGTCTCCACAGTGATCTTTGCAGAGTCCTTCTGAATCTTCAGGAGTACCCTTCTTAACAGTGTAAATGTTGGAAAGGCATACAAGAACATTCCAGTCCAATTAAAGAAAAGGCATCTGTCTTCAAGGCCTTTTTACAAGGAGTCCTTGAACAGAATTCTGCTAAGTGACTGTTTAGAGAGGAGGCAAACACATCTATTTGATCTGTTTCTCACAGATCAATTAATCTTAGAAGACCCCCTGATCTTGCTTCCATTTGTGAATGTCTGCCCTGGTCATGCTCACAGCTTTGCTATAACAGGTTGGAAGATGCTGTAGAGTGAGAATGTGCTATGAAGCTATATCCCATGCTAATATGGCTAGTCTCCACACAGGGTAAGATCTGGTTCCACCGGTCTGCTTATGTACCAAATCACTGTGATGTTGTCTGCAAACACTTGAAAAGGTCCTGGAGACTACAGGTGATTCAAAGAGCTGAAAGTATTTATAAGTGGAAGCATCTCTTTTATGTTGGTGTGTTTTGGTCTGTCTTTTTTGTCCCAAAGACCTTGCACTTTGATGCCCATTGACACAGTTTCCCCAAACAAAGTCGGAGATATCTATTGTAAGCAAACTGTTTTGGAGGAGGAGGGGAGAATGGGAGACCTGAATTTAGAGAAATTTTGTCTCCACCACATGATTTCCATTTTTGCAAATCCCAAGATTGGAATTTGAAAAGTCAATGGAAGTTGATCCTAGGACCATAAATATTTTGGACACTACAGTATCATTCTCCGGTGGAGTTTTGCAAAAAGTATCTTAAGAATCATAGATACCAAGAGATCCAGAATTCTAAGAAATTCCCTCACTGAGACTGAACTCTGAGTAGAAAAACCCAGGAATAGATCAATTTTTTCCTGCAGAAGAGAAGTTCTTATTACCTAGGTATAGAGTAGGGACACCAGAAAAGCAATTTTATAAGGAGTCAGTAAAGACTTCTGGATTTTCTCTTGGAATCCCAGCCTGTGTAGGAGATCTCAGATCCAAGACAGAGATTCTTGACATTCAAAAAACACCTCAAAGATAAGCAAGTCATTGAAATATGGAAAAATGTGCATATCCTGCAGTCTTTGCTGGAGTATTACAGAAGCTAGACACTTTCTAAACACTCTTGGAGTAAAGGATATCCCAAAGGGTAAGGCAGAGAAAGTACAGTTGTGTAGAATCTTACCATAACAGTAGATGTCCTTTTCAATGTTGCAATCTCCAGCCAGTACACCAAAAGCCTTTAGATCTTGAATGCACCGTACATCATGTGTTTCCCCCGTACAGGACATAGGGCATAATTGTGACATACGGCTATAGATACTAGGACATCATCAATGCCTCAGTAAAGAACAGTCTCCATAGGACAAAGGAGGCGAAGCACATTCAGAAGGAGAGAGGAGGAGGAACCACTTCTATTAATCCCTGAGACAGCAAACAGGAAGAAAGAGAAGAGGTTGGTCTGCTGGATGAGGCGGAATCTCCTGGAAAGGAGGAAGATCCTCCCAGTTCTATCTGTAGCCTATGCGAATCATACTCAGGACCATTTATCTGAAACAGTCTGTTGCCAAAGAGAGAAATGAAGATTTAGACTTTTGAGGGGATTAAGGAACTACTGTGGTGGGGGTGGGGTGTCAAGATCCCTTGTACAGTAATTCTGACTTATTTCACAGTCCTTTGTTCTGGACGGTTTCCGCTTTCTTTTTGGAACATCCCTGCCAATGTTTTTTAAAAGTCTGCTAACCAACATTTTGCCAGGATTGTTTATTTTGTTATGTTTTATTTTATTTTTTTTGCCAAAGTTAAATGAGGGTGCTGAGAATCCTTTGATAAATCTGGAGGAGTAGGAGGACAGAAAAATCTGAGATCCTCTGAATTCAGTTTACACTCTCGTGACACCTTCTGATAACTTCTGCAACAGCAGGTCCAAAAACTAAATCTCTATCCAAGGAAGAATTCAAACTTTCATTTTTAACATCTATTGGGAGATTATAAGAATGCAGCCAAGCAGTCTCCCTTAAAACAGTTGCAGTGGCAGCAACCCTGGGGGTAGTACAGGGTAAAAAACGCATTTTAAATAATGAGTTGTAATTTGTGAA
>NW_025049423.1:0-14833 GCF_019279795.1 Protopterus annectens | reverse complement strand
CTTTTTTTTAAACACTGGATACAGTATTTCCCTGCAAGTGGAGTGAGTAAAAAAGCCTATTTTCCTGAATTTTTTTTTGCACTTGAAATTTTTTGCTATTTGCTTAAAGTTTTTTTAAAATGTTGGGGGATCTTTTTTGGCATAAATTAATTTTAGTAAATGGTCGAAAGGGGTTTTGTTAAAAACTGGCGACTATTTCCTTTAGTATTTTCTGTTTTTACTTGAATCTTCTTTGTTTTCTTTGAAAACAAATAAAAAATTTTTTGTTTTTTTGCACTTAAGTATTTTGGGTAAAAATTTGGGTTTTAAATTTTTTTTGGGTTTGTTATTTCCTTTGGGTCCCATTTAATGTGTAGGGTAATTTTTTACGTTCCCCTTCGGTCTTTCCCTGAAAACAAAAAAAAAAAAATAATTTGTTTTGGCCTTTCCTGCTTTTTGAAGTTCCTTTAAAATTTTTGGGGCCTTTGGGATTTTTTTGGGCCTTTTCCCTTATTTGGATAAAGAAATTTTTTTTTCCCAAGGGGGAGTGGGAGCCTTGAGAAGCATTTTCCCCTTAAAATTTATGAAAAAATTTTGTAATTTTTTTTGGGAACCTTTTTTCCTTTTTAAAAATTTTTTTAAAGTGTTGGGCATTTTTTCTGCTATATACTCAGATAAAGTTCCATTTGGTCTGCAAAGTGGTTTTTTTTAAAAACTGGGGGCCCCAATATTTTTTGTTTATGATTTTTCTTTTTTTTCTTGTCCTTCTCTTTTTAAAAAAAAACTTAAATTTTTTTTCCCATTTTCCTTAAAAATTTGCCCCAAATTTACTTTTGGGAAAAATTCTGGTTGTTTTTTAAATTTCCTTTTTGTTTCCCAAAATTGGGTAGGGTAATTTTTTTACGTGTGGGACCTTGGCCCTACCTGCCCAAAAACCAAAAAAACCTTTTTTTAATTGTGTTTGGACCATTTCGGGCTTTTGAATTCCCTGTTTAAAGTCCGGGGTTTTTTTCTTGGCTTACTTTAAAATAATTTTCTTGGTTCTCAGGGAGGGGGAGTTAGAGAACCGGGAAGGGAAATTTTCCTTAAAAGAGTAATTGGTTGTTTTGGACCATTTCTAGCTCTTTAGAAGTTCCCTACTTAAAATCAGCCTCTGGGCATTTTGTTCTGGCTATTCTACTCAGATACAGCTCCACGTGGTCCTGCAGAGTGGTCCTAGCTACATAGAACTGAGAAAAGCGACTACTTTCCTGATTTACGTTTTTTTTGCTGTTTTTTTACTTGAAATACCTTCTCTTGCTTACTTTGAACAAGCTTAAAGTGTTTTTTTAGCTGTTTGTTGCATTATATAATATGTGCACTTAAAGTTACATTTGGTCAAAAATTGGTCGAAAGTTTGTTTGTTTGTTTAATTTAAATGTTGAGGCTGCCCACTAAAGTGTGCTAGCCTGTGTAACTGATTTATTACTGCTTTCTGCATTTCTGTGTGCTTTCTATCTGAAAAACAAAAAAACAAAAAAAAATCCTTGTTTTCCCCCCTTTCCTCGACTAGTTTAGACCAGTTTACAGGCTTTGCTGTATTCTGGGCTGTGGTGTAGTTCCTGTGTTGTCCATTACCTTACTTGGATAGAAGTAAGTTTCTTTGCTCATCAGTGGGAGTGGGGAGCCTTGAGCAGCCTACCTGTCCCTGAAGGAGTGACCTCAGCACAAGAGCTGTAGTAATTGGTTGTTTTGGACCATTTCTAGCTCTTTTGAAGTTCCCTGTTTAAAATCCGCCTCTGGGCATTTTTTTCTGGCTATACTACTCAGATACAGCTCCACGTGGTCCTGCAGAGTGGTCCTAGCTACAGAGAACTGAGAAAAGCGACTACTTTCCTGATTTAAGTATTTTTGCTGTTTTTACTTGAAATACCTTCTCTTGCTTACTTTGAACAAGCTTAAAGTGTTTTTTAGCTGTTTGTTGCATTATATAATATCTGCACTTAAAGTTACATTTGGTCGAAAATTGGTCGAAAGTTTGTTTGTTTGTTTGTTTAATTTAACTGTTGAGGCTGCCCACTAAAGTGTGCTAGCCTGTGTAACTGATTTATTACTGTTTTCTGCATTTCTGTGTGCTTTCTATCTGAAAAACAAAAAAAAAAAAAAATCCTTGTTTTCCCGCCTTTCCTCGACTAGTTTAGACCAGTTTACAGGCTTTGCTGTATTCTGGGCTGTGGTGTAGTTCCTGTGTTGTCCATTACCTTACTTGGATAGAAGTAAGTTTCTTTGCTCACCAGTGGGAGTGGGGAGCCTTGAGCAGCCTACCTGTCCCTGAAGGAGTGACCTCAGCACAAGAGCTGTAGTAATTGGTTGTTTTGGACCATTTCTAGCTCTTTTGAAGTTCCCTGTTTAAAATCCGACTCTGGGCATTTTTTTCTGGCTATACTACTCAGATACAGCTCTATGTGGTCCTGCAGAGTGGTCCTAGCTACAGAGAACTGAGAAAAGCGACTACTTTCCTGATTTAAGTATTTTTGCTGTTTTTACTTGAAATACCTTCTCTTGCTTACTTTGAACAAGCTTAAAGTGTTTTTTAGCTGTTTGTTGCATTATATAATATCTGCACTTAAAGTTACATTTGGTCAAAAATTGGTTGAAAGTTTGTTTGTTTGTTTGTTTAATTTAACTGTTGAGGCTGCCCACTAAAGTGTGCTAGCCTGTGTAACTGATTTATTACTGTTTTCTGCATTTCTGTGTGCTTTCTATCTGAAAAACAAAAAAACAATAAAATAATCCTTGTTTTCCTGCCTCTCCTCGACTAGTTTAGACCAGTTTACAGGCTTTGCTGTATTCTGGGCTGTGGTGTAGTTCCTGTGTTGTCCATTACCTTACTTGGATAGAAGTAAGTTTCTTTGCTCATCAGTGGGAGTGGGGAGCCTTGAGCAGCCTACCTGTCCCTGAAGGAGTGACCTCAGCACAAGAGCTGTAGTAATTGGTTGTTTTGGACCATTTCTAGCTCTTTTGAAGTTCCCTGTTTAAAATCCACCTCTGGGCATTTTTTTCTGGCTATACTACTCAGATACAGCTCCACGTGGTCCTGCAGAGTGGTCCTAGCTACAGAGAACTGAGAAAAGCGACTACTTTCCTGATTTAAGTATTTTTGCTGTTTTTTACTTGAAATACCTTCTCTTGCTTACTTTGAACAAGCTTAAAGTGTTTTTTTAGCTGTTTGTTGCATTATATAATATCTGCACTTAAAGTTACATTTGGTCGAAAATTGGTTGAAAGTTTGTTTGTTTGTTTAATTTAACTGTTGAGGCTGCCCACTAAAGTGTGCTAGCCTGTGTAACTGATTTATTACTGTTTTCTGCATTTCTGTGTGCTTTCTATCTGAAAAACAAAAAAAAAAAATAATCCTTGTTTCCCCCCTCTCCTCGACTAGTTTAGACCAGTTTACAGGCTTTGCTGTATTCTGGGCTGTGGTGTAGTTCCTGTGTTGTCCATTACCTTACTTGGATAGAAGTAAGTTTCTTTGCTCATCAGTGGGAGTGGGGAGCCTTGAGCAGCCTACCTGTCCCTGAAGGAGTGACCTCAGCACAAGAGCTGTAGTAATTGGTTGTTTTGGACCATTTCTAGCTCTTTTGAAGTTCCCTGTTTAAAATCCACCTCTGGGCATTTTTTTCTGGCTATACTACTCAGATACAGCTCCACGTGGTCCTGCAGAGTGGTCCTAGCTACAGAGAACTGAGAAAAGCGACTACTTTCCTGATTTAAGTATTTTTGCTGTTTTTTACTTGAAATACCTTCTCTTGCTTACTTTGAACAAGCTTAAAGTGTTTTTTAGCTGTTTGTTGCATTATATAATATCTGCACTTAAAGTTACATTTGGTCAAAAATTGGTCGAAAGTTTGTTTGTTTGTTTGTTTGTTTAATTTAACTGTTGAGGCTGCCCACTAAAGTGTGCTAGCCTGTGTAACTGATTTATTACTGTTTTCTGCATTTCTGTGTGCTTTCTATCTGAAAAACAAAAAAAACAAAAAAATAATCCTTGTTTTCCCGCCTCTCCTCGACTAGTTTAGACCAGTTTACAGGCTTTGCTGTATTCTGGGCTGTGGTGTAGTTCCTGTGTTGTCCATTACCTTACTTGGATAGAAGTAAGTTTCTTTGCTCATCAGTGGGAGTGGGGAGCCTTGAGCAGCCTACCTGTCCCTGAAGGAGTGACCTCAGCACAAGAGCTGTAGTAATTGGTTGTTTTGGACCATTTCTAGCTCTTTTGAAGTTCCCTGTTTAAAATCCGCCTCTGGGCATTTTGTTCTGGCTATACTACTCAGATACAGCTCCACGTGGTCCTGCAGAGTTGTCCTAGCTACAGAGAACTGAGAAAAGCGACTACTTTCCTGATTTAAGTATTTTTGCTGTTTTTTTACTTGAAATACCTTCTCTTGCTTACTTTGAACAAGCTTAAAGTGTTTTTTAGCTGTTTGTTGCATTATATAATATCTGCACTTAAAGTTACATTTGGTCGAAAATTGGTCGAAAGTTTGTTTGTTTGTTTAATTTAACTGTTGAGGCTGCCCACTAAAGTGTGCTAGCCTGTGTAACTGATTTATTACTGTTTTCTGCATTTCTGTGTGCTTTCTATCTGAAAAACAAAAAAAAAAAATAATCCTTGTTTTCCCGCCTCTCCTCGACTAGTTTAGACCAGTTTACAGGCTTTGCTGTATTCTGGGCTGTGGTGTAGTTCCTGTGTTGTCCATTACCTTACTTGGATAGAAGTAAGTTTCTTTGCTCATCAGTGGGAGTGGGGAGCCTTGAGCAGCCTACCTGTCCCTGAAGGAGTGACCTCAGCACAAGAGCTGTAGTAATTGGTTGTTTTGGACCATTTCTAGCTCTTTTGAAGTTCCCTGTTTAAAATCCACCTCTGGGCATTTTTTTCTGGCTATACTACTCAGATACAGCTCCACGTGGTCCTGCAGAGTGGTCCTAGCTACAGAGAACTGAGAAAAGCGACTACTTTCCTGATTTAAGTATTTTTGCTGTTTTTTACTTGAAATACCTTCTCTTGCTTACTTTGAACAAGCTTAAAGTGTTTTTTTAGCTGTTTGTTGCATTATATAATATCTGCACTTAAAGTTACATTTGGTCGAAAATTGGTCGAAAGTTTGTTTGTTTGTTTGTTTAATTTAACTGTTGAGGCTGCCCACTAAAGTGTGCTAGCCTGTGTAACTGATTTATTACTGTTTTCTGCATTTCTGTGTGCTTTCTATCTGAAAAACAAAAAAAAAAAAATAATCCTTGTTTTCCCGCCTCTCCTCGACTAGTTTAGACCAGTTTACAGGCTTTGCTGTATTCTGGGCTGTGGTGTAGTTCCTGTGTTGTCCATTACCTTACTTGGATAGAAGTAAGTTTCTTTGCTCATCAGTGGGAGTGGGGAGCCTTGAGCAGCCTACCTGTCCCTGAAGGAGTGACCTCAGCACAAGAGCTGTAGTAATTGGTTGTTTTGGACCATTTCTAGCTCTTTTGAAGTTCCCTGTTTAAAATCCACCTCTGGGCATTTTTTTCTGGCTATACTACTCAGATACAGCTCCACGTGGTCCTGCAGAGTGGTCCTAGCTACAGAGAACTGAGAAAAGCGACTACTTTCCTGATTTAAGTATTTTTGCTGTTTTTACTTGAAATACCTTCTCTTGCTTACTTTGAACAAGCTTAAAGTGTTTTTTAGCTGTTTGTTGCATTATATAATATCTGCACTTAAAGTTACATTTGGTCGAAAATTGGTTGAAAGTTTGTTTGTTTGTTTAATTTAACTGTTGAGGCTGCCCACTAAAGTGTGCTAGCCTGTGTAACTGATTTATTACTGTTTTCTGCATTTCTGTGTGCTTTCTATCTGAAAAACAAAAAAAAACAAAAAATAATCCTTGTTTTCCCGCCTCTCCTCGACTAGTTTAGACCAGTTTACAGGCTTTGCTGTATTCTGGGCTGTGGTGTAGTTCCTGTGTTGTCCATTACCTTACTTGGATAGAAGTAAGTTTCTTTGCTCATCAGTGGGAGTGGGGAGCCTTGAGCAGCCTACCTGTCCCTGAAGGAGTGACCTCAGCACAAGAGCTGTAGTAATTGGTTGTTTTGGACCATTTCTAGCTCTTTTGAAGTTCCCTGTTTAAAATCCGCCTCTGGGCATTTTTTTTCTGGCTATACTACTCAGATACAGCTCCACGTGGTCCTGCAGAGTGGTCCTAGCTACAGAGAACTGAGAAAAGCGACTACTTTCCTGATTTAAGTATTTTTGCTGTTTTTTACTTGAAATACCTTCTCTTGCTTACTTTGAACAAGCTTAAAGTGTTTTTTAGCTGTTTGTTGCATTATATAATATCTGCACTTAAAGTTACATTTGGTCGAAAATTGGTCGAAAGTTTGTTTGTTTGTTTGTTTAATTTAACTGTTGAGGCTGCCCACTAAAGTGTGCTAGCCTGTGTAACTGATTTATTACTGTTTTCTGCATTTCTGTGTGCTTTCTATCTGAAAAACAAAAAAAACAAAAAAAATCCTTGTTTTCCCACCTCTCCTCGACTAGTTTAGACCAGTTTACAGGCTTTGCTGTATTCTGGGCTGTGGTGTAGTTCCTGTGTTGTCCATTACCTTACTTGGATAGAAGTAAGTTTCTTTGCTCATCAGTGGGAGTGGGGAGCCTTGAGCAGCCTACCTGTCCCTGAAGGAGTGACCTCAGCACAAGAGCTGTAGTAATTGGTTGTTTTGGACCATTTCTAGCTCTTTTGAAGTTCCCTGTTTAAAATCCACCTCTGGGCATTTTTTTCTGGCTATACTACTCAGATACAGCTCCACGTGTTCCTGCAGAGTGGTCCTAGCTACAGAGAACTGAGAAAAGCGACTACTTTCCTGATTTAAGTATTTTTGCTGTTTTTTACTTGAAATACCTTCTCTTGCTTTCTTTGAACAAGCTTAAAGTGTTTTTAGCTGTTTGTTGCATTGTATAATATCTGCACTTAAAGTTACATTTGGTCAAAAATTGGTTGAAAGTTTGTTTGTTTGTTTGTTTAATTTAACTGTTGAGGCTGCCCACTAAAGTGTGCTAGCCTGTGTAACTGATTTATTACTGTTTTCTGCATTTCTGTGTGCTTTCTATCTGAAAAACAAAAAAAACAAAAAAAAATCCTTGTTTTCCCACCTCTCCTCGACTAGTTTAGACCAGTTTACAGGCTTTGCTGTATTCTGGGCTGTGGTGTAGTTCCTGTGTTGTCCATTACCTTACTTGGATAGAAGTAAGTTTCTTTGCTCATCAGTGGGAGTGGGGAGCCTTGAGCAGCCTACCTGTCCCTGAAGGAGTGACCTCAGCACAAGAGCTGTAGTAATTGGTTGTTTTGGACCATTTCTAGCTCTTTTGAAGTTCCCTGTTTAAAATCCACCTCTGGGCATTTTTTTCTGGCTATACTACTCAGATACAGCTCCACGTGGTCCTGCAGAGTGGTCCTAGCTACAGAGAACTGAGAAAAGCGACTACTTTCCTGATTTAAGTATTTTTGCTGTTTTTACTTGAAATACCTTCTCTTGCTTACTTTGAACAAGCTTAAAGTGTTTTTTTTAGCTGTTTGTTGCATTATATAATATCTGCACTTAAAGTTACATTTGTTCGAAAAATTGGTTGAAAGTTTGTTTGTTTGTTTAATTTAACTGTTGAAGGAGCCCACTAAAGTGTGCTAGCCTGTGTAACTGATTTATTACTGTTTTCTGCATTTATGTGTGCTTTCTATCTGGAAAACAAAAAAAAAACAATAAAATAATCCTTGTTTTCCCGCCTCTCCTCGACTAGTTTAGACCAGTTTACAGGCTTTGCTGTATTCTGGGCTGTGGTGTAGTTCCTGTGTTGTCCATTACCTTACTTGGATAGAAGTAAGTTTCTTTGCT
Organism: Protopterus annectens; assembly: GCF_019279795.1. Taxonomy (NCBI): domain Eukaryota; kingdom Metazoa; phylum Chordata; order Ceratodontiformes; family Protopteridae; genus Protopterus; species Protopterus annectens. The sequence continues at coordinate 6,955 of NW_025049423.1, read as the reverse complement.
CATCAGTGGGAGTGGGGAGCCTTGAGCAGCCTACCTGTCCCTGAAGGAGTGACCTCAGCACAAGAGCTGTAGTAATTGGTTGTTTTGGACCATTTCTAGCTCTTTTGAAGTTCCCTGTTTAAAATCCACCTCTGGGCATTTTTTTCTGGCTATACTACTCAGATACAGCTCCACGTGGTCCTGCAGAGTGGTCCTAGCTACAGAGAACTGAGAAAAGCGACTACTTTCCTGATTTAAGTATTTTTGCTGTTTTTACTTGAAATACCTTCTCTTGCTTACTTTGAACAAGCTTAAAGTGTTTTTTAGCTGTTTGTTGCATTATATAATATCTGCACTTAAAGTTACATTTGGTCGAAAATTGGTTGAAAGTTTGTTTGTTTGGTTGTTTAATTTAACTGTTGAGGCTGCCCACTAAAGTGTGCTAGCCTGTGTAACTGATTTATTACTGTTTTCTGCATTTCTGTGTGCTTTCTATCTGAAAAACAAAAAAAAAAAAATAATCCTTGTTTTCCCGCCTCTCCTCGACTAGTTTAGACCAGTTTACAGGCTTTGCTGTATTCTGGGCTGTGGTGTAGTTCCTGTGTTGTCCATTACCTTACTTGGATAGAAGTAAGTTTCTTTGCTCATCAGTGGGAGTGGGGAGCCTTGAGCAGCCTACCTGTCCCTGAAGGAGTGACCTCAGCACAAGAGCTGTAGTAATTGGTTGTTTTGGACCATTTCTAGCTCTTTTGAAGTTCCCTGTTTAAAATCCGCCTCTGGGCATTTTTTCTGGCTATACTACTCAGATACAGCTCCACGTGGTCCTGCAGAGTGGTCCTAGCTACAGAGAACTGAGAAAAGCGACTACTTTCCTGATTTAAGTATTTTTGCTGTTTTTACTTGAAATACCTTCTCTTGCTTACTTTGAACAAGCTTAAAGTGTTTTTTAGCTGTTTGTTGCATTATATAATATCTGCACTTAAAGTTACATTTGGTCGAAAATTGGTCGAAAGTTTGTTTGTTTGTTTGTTTGTTTAATTTAAGTGTTGAGGTGCCCACTAAAGTGTGCTAGCCTGTGTAACTGATTTATTACTGTTTTCTGCATTTCTGTGTGCTTTCTATCTGAAAAACAAAAAAAAACAAAAAAAATCCTTGTTTTCCCGCCTCTCCTCGACTAGTTTAGACCAGTTTACAGGCTTTGCTGTATTCTGGGCTGTGGTGTAGTTCCTGTGTTGTCCATTACCTTACTTGGATAGAAGTAAGTTTCTTTGCTCATCAGTGGGAGTGGGGAGCCTTGAGCAGCCTACCTGTCCCTGAAGGAGTGACCTCAGCACAAGAGCTGTAGTAATTGGTTGTTTTGGACCATTTCTAGCTCTTTTGAAGTTCCCTGTTTAAAATCCACCTCTGGGCATTTTTTTCTGGCTATACTACTCAGATACAGCTCCACGTGGTCCTGCAGAGTGGTCCTAGCTACAGAGAACTGAGAAAAGTGACTACTTTCCTGATTTAAGTATTTTTGCTGTTTTTTTACTTGAAATACCTTCTCTTGCTTACTTTGAACAAGCTTAAAGTGTTTTTAGCTGTTTGTTGCATTATATAATATCTGCACTTAAAGTTACATTTGGTCGAAAGTTTGTTTGTTTGTTTAATTTAACTGTTGAGGCTGCCCACTAAAGTGTGCTAGCCTGTGTAACTGATTTATTACTGTTTTCTGCATTTCTGTGTGCTTTCTATCTGAAAAACAAAAAAAAAATAATCCTTGTTTTCCCGCCTCTCCTCGACTAGTTTAGACCAGTTTACAGGCTTTGCTGTATTCTGGGCTGTGGTGTAGTTCCTGTGTTGTCCATTACCTTACTTGGATAGAAGTAAGATTCTTTGCTCATCAGTGGGATTGGGGAGCCTTGAGCAGCCTACCTGTCCCTGAAGGAGTGACCTCAGCACAAGAGCTGTAGTAATTGGTTGTTTTGGACCATTTCTAGCTCTTTTGAAGTTCCCTGTTTAAAATCCGCCTCTGGGCATTTTTTCTGGCTATACTACTCAGATACAGCTCCACGTGGTCCTGCAGAGTGGTCCTAGCTACAGAGAACTGAGAAAAGCGACTACTTTCCTGATTTAAGTATTTTTGCTGTTTTTACTTGAAATACCTTCTCTTGCTTACTTTGAACAAGCTTAAAGTGTTTTTTAGCTGTTTGTTGCATTATATAATATCTGCACTTAAAGTTACATTTGGTCGAAAATTGGTCGAAAGTTTGTTTGTTTGTTTGTTTAATTTAACTGTTGAGGCTGCCCACTAAAGTGTGCTAGCCTGTGTAACTGATTTATTACTGTTTTCTGCATTTCTGTGTGCTTTCTATCTGAAAAACAAAAAACAAAAAATAATCCTTGTTTTCCCGCCTCTCCTCGACTAGTTTAGACCAGTTTACAGGCTTTGCTGTATTCTGGGCTGTGGTGTAGTTCCTGTGTTGTCCATTACCTTACTTGGATAGAAGTAAGTTTCTTTGCTCATCAGTGGGAGTGGGGAGCCTTGAGCAGCCTACCTGTCCCTGAAGGAGTGACCTCAGCACAAGAGCTGTAGTAATTGGTTGTTTTGGACCATTTCTAGCTCTTTTGAAGTTCCCTGTTTAAAATCCACCTCTGGGCATTTTTTTCTGGCTATACTACTCAGATACAGCTCCATGTGGTCCTGCAGAGTGGTCCTAGCTACAGAGAACTGAGAAAAGCGACTACTTTCCTGATTTAAGTATTTTTGCTGTTTTTACTTGAAATACCATCTCTTGCTTACTTTGAACAAGCTTAAAGTGTTTTTTAGCTGTTTGTTGCATTGTATAATATCTGCACTTAAAGTTACATTTGGTCAAAAATTGGTTGAAAGTTTGTTTGTTAATTTAACTGTTGAGGCTGCCCACTAAAGTGTGCTACCCTGTGTAACTGATTTATTGCTGTTTTCTGCATTTCTGTGTGCTTTCTATCTGAAAAACAAAAAAAAAAAAATAATCCTTGTTTCCCCCCTCTCCTTGACTAGTTTAGGCCAGTTTACAGGCTTTGCTGTATTCTGGGCTGTGGTGTAGTTCCTGTGTTGTCCATTACCTTACTTGGATAGAAGTAAGTTTCTTTGCTCATCAGTGGGAGTGGGGAGCCTTGAGCAGCCTACCTGTCCCTGAAGGAGTGACCTCAGCACAAGAGCTGTAGTAATTGGTTGTTTTGGACCATTTCTAGCTCTTTTGAAGTTCCCTGTTTAAAATCCACCTCTGGGCATTTTTTTCTGGCTATACTACTCAGATACAGCTCCACGTGGTCCTGCAGAGTGGTCCTAGCTACAGAGAACTGAGAAAAGCGACTACTTTCCTGATTTAAGTATTTTTGCTGTTTTTACTTGAAATACCTTCTCTTGCTTACTTTGAACAAGCTTAAAGTGTTTTTTAGCTGTTTGTTGCATTATATAATATCTGCACTTAAAGTTACATTTGGTCAAAAATTGGTTGAAAGTTTGTTTGTTTGTTTGTTTAATTTAACTGTTGAGGCTGCCCACTAAAGTGTGCTAGCCTGTGTAACTGATTTATTACTGTTTTCTGCATTTCTGTGTGCTTTCTATCTGAAAAACAAAAAAAAAAAAAAATCCTTGTTTTCCCGCCTCTCCTCGACTAGTTTAGACCAGTTTACAGGCTTTGCTGTATTCTGGGCTGTGGTGTAGTTCCTGTGTTGTCCATTACCTTACTTGGATAGAAGTAAGTTTCTTTGCTCATCAGTGGGAGTGGGGAGCCTTGAGCAGCCTACCTGTCCCTGAAGGAGTGACCTCAGCACAAGAGCTGTAGTAATTGGTTGTTTTGGACCATTTCTAGCTCTTTTGAAGTTCCCTGTTTAAAATCCACCTCTGGGCATTTTTTTCTGGCTATACTACTCAGATACAGCTCCACGTGGTCCTGCAGAGTGGTCCTAGCTACAGAGAACTGAGAAAAGCGACTACTTTCCTGATTTAAGTATTTTTGCTGTTTTTTTACTTGAAATACCTTCTCTTGCTTACTTTGAACAAGCTTAAAGTGTTTTTTAGCTGTTTGTTGCATTATATAATATCTGCACTTAAAGTTACATTTGGTCGAAAATTGGTCGAAAGTTTGTTTGTTTGTTTAATTTAACTGTTGAGGCTGCCCACTAAAGTGTGCTAGCCTGTGTAACTGATTTATTACTGTTTTCTGCATTTCTGTGTGCTTTCTATCTGAAAAACAAAAAAAAATAATCCTTGTTTTCCGCCTCCTCGACTAGTTTAGGCCAGTTTGCTGTATATCAGAGCTCTGGCTGTGTAGTTCCTTTGTTGTCCATTACCTTACTCTTGGATAGAATAAGTTTCTTTGCTCATAGGGGGGTACCTTGAACCACCCCAAATACCTCCCAAACTTTAAGGGGTTTTTTGGACCATTTCAGCCTTTTGAATTCCTGTTTAATTTTTTTGGGATTTTTTTCTGGATAATAGTCGCTCCAGGGGGTTGGAGTGGCCTATTCGAGAATGAAAAAGCACACTTTTATTTTTTTTTTGGGTTTTTTATTTATTCCCTTTTGTTTTTAACAACTTGGGTTTTTTTTGCTTTTTTCAATAAATATTGACTTAAAGTTTTTTGGAAAAAAGGGGAAAGTTTTTTTTGTTTAATTTCTTTTTCTGACTTTGCTCCTTGAACATTTAACTTTTTTGCTTTTGTTGCTTTTTTTAAAAACAAAAAAAATTTTGTTTTTTTTATGTTTGGTTTAATTTCTGTAGGGGTTTGGTGTAGCCTTTGTTGTATTCCCTTTTTTGGATGGTTTTTCTTTCTATGGGGGAACCTTAACCTTTCCCCGGGGGTCCTCGAAAAAACTTAGAATTTTTTTTTTGGGCCTTTCTGCTTTTTGAAGTTCTTTTTAAAAAAATCCCTTGGGAATTTTTTTCTGGCTATCATGGGATGCCCCGGGCCTCTTTCCTGGGGAAAACTAAAAAGCGATATTTTGTTTAAATTTTTGTTTTTTTTTAAAAATCCCTTTTTATTTGCCTTTAAATTTTTTTGCTTTTTTCAATAAAATACTGCCTTAAAGTTTTTTGGTAAAATTGGGAAAGTTTTTTTTTTTTAAATTTCTGTTCTGATAAATTCTCCCTTTAACATTTAATGTTTTTGCTTTTGTTGCTTTTATAAAAAAAAAAAAACAAAAAATAATTTGTTTTTTTCGAAGTTTGGTTTAATTTCTGTACGGGGTTTGGGTGTAGCCTTGTTGTATTCCCTTTTTGGATGGTGTTTCTTTGACAAACCTTTGGGGCCCCCTTTCCCCTAAAGGGGTGCCCAGAAAGGCTTGAAATTGGTTTTTTTGGGAATTTCTGTTTTTAATTCCTTTTTTAAATGTTTCTGGGCTTTTTTTGGAATTTAAGTTAAGCCCACGGGGCCTGAGAGGGGCCTAGACAAAAACTGAAAAAATTTTCATTTTGCTTTTTGGTTTTTTTTAAATCCTTCTCGCTTTTTGCGCTTAAATTTTTTTAGCTTTTTTTGATTTTAAATTTCATTAAAGATTTTAAAAAGCGAAATTTTTTGTTTAATTTCTGTTATGAAAAATTCTCCCTTTAACATTTAATGTTTTTGCTTTTGTTGCTTTTATCTAAAAAACAAAAAAAAAAAATTCCCGTTTTTTTGTGTTTGAATTTAACTTTTGACGGGGTTTGGGTGTAGCCTGTGTTGTATTCCTTTTTGGATGGTGTTTCTTTGACAAATTACGTCCGCCCTGGGATATAGACGGGTGAGTTTGGGTTGTTTTGGCCTTTTGTTTTAATTCCCCTTTTAAAAAAATCCCTTGGGATTTTTTCTGGCTATCATGATAAGCCCAGGGCCTCTTTCCTAAAAAGGGAAAACTAAAAAGTGATATTTTTGTTTAAATTTTTGTTTTTTTTAAAAATTTCTTTTGTTATTTCCTTTAAATTTTTTTTTGCTTTTTTGAATAAATTCTGCCTTAAAGTTTTTTGGAAAATTGGAAAGTTTTTTGTTTTTTCTGTTCTGATAAATTCTCCCTTTAACAATTTTTAGTTTTTGCTTTTGTTGCTTTTTTTAAAAAAAAAAAAAATAATTTGCCCCCTTTCGAAGTTTGGTTTTAATTTCTGTTTTGGGCGGGGTTTAGTTCCTGTGTTGTATTCCCTTTTTGGATGGGTTTCTTTGACAAACCTTTGGGGCCCTCCTTCCCGAAGGGTGCCCCAGAAAGGCTTAGAAATTGGTTTTTTTGGGAATTTCTGTTTTAATTTTTTAAAAAAATGGGGATTTTTTCTCTTTTAATAAAACAGCCCACGGGGCCTGAGAGGGGCCTAGCACAAAAACTAAAAAAAATTTTCCATTTAGTTTTTTGGTTTTTTTTAAATCCCTTTTGCTTTTTCGCTTAAATTTTTTTAGCTTTTTTTGCTTAATTTCTGCACAAAATTTTGGAAAAATTTAAAATTTTTTTGGGTTTTTTTTAATTTCTGTTACCCCCCACTAAAGTGTTACCCTGTTTGATTTTTTATTTTTCTGCTTTTTGTTCTTTTTCGAAAAAAAAAAAATTTTTGTTTTATTCCCTAAATTTTTTGCCAAAGGTTTGCATTTCGGGGTTTATTCCTTTTTCCATTATTCTTATGAAAACCCACATATACCTTTGGGGCCCACCTTCCCAAAGGGGTGACCTAAAAAGGTGTGAAATTGGGTTTTTTTTTGGGCCTTTTGTCTTTTAATTTCCCCTTTAAAATTTTTTTTGGGCATTTTTTTTGGAACTTAGCAGCTACGGGGCCTGAGAGGGGCCTAGCACAAAAACTAAAAAAAAGGTTTTTCCATTTAAGTTTTTTGGTTTTTTTAAATCCCCTTTTGCTTTTTCGCTTAAATTTTTTAGCGGGTTTTTTGCTTAATTTCTGCACAAATTAAGGAAAAAAATTGGTAAAGTTTTTTGTTTTTTTTTTTAACTTTGGGGCTAAAAAAGTGTTAGCCTTGTTGATTTTTTATTTTTTTTG
>NW_025049422.1:0-14580 GCF_019279795.1 Protopterus annectens | reverse complement strand
AAACAGAATAAGGGAGCTACTGTGATGTGGAGTGGAGGCAAATTTCAAAGGCAGGATGCTTTTTGGGAGACGTATCAATCCTACCAACAGGCCCTGTTTATATTGTAATGCAAGTTTAGCTCTCTGGGATGGGAATCTCTGGCATTTCCAGTTTTACAAACATGTAAAACTGACATAATCTTTTGTTAACTTTCATCATGTATAAAACATGGTGCAGCATTTCAGGTGTTTTATTAGAAAACCACAATAGCTATGACATTTATATTTAATAAAATGTGACATAACCATTAAATCAATAATGTACAAAGAAAACCTCTTTTTCCACAGAAGATACAGTTTGTGTTTTCATTAAACTTGTTTTTCTGAAAAACAATTCACAGATTTATAAAAGTATGTCCATTCCCTTGTGCATACACCAGGCTGCTTAGGGAGTCGAGCTTATAAGTAATTTAAAAAAAAGTTGTGAGATAACCCTGAGCCATTTATTTGGTCTCCTCACAGCTGTTACTACACAAAGATGTCACCTAGTTGCTGTTCTCACAACCTGTTCCATGAAGCTCAGACTGAACTACCACTGTTCATCACTCTTTCCTCATCTATTTAATCTTATATCTAAACTTATACACCATTCCATTCACTTCTCCACAAACTCCTTTCTTTAGCAGCCAAAATCCTAAGGCTATAAAGTAAAGGAGGAGTCATTTTGCCATTAAAAACTCCCCTCAGAATTCCATCTACAACATTTGGTCTATCATTTGAACCAAACCATAGCAACAAAACCATAGATGCCCTCCCAACTCCTGGCACCTTCTTACCCTATTTACATGGATAAAAAGGTGGACATGTACCCATTCTATGAAATCCCTCTTCATTATCACTCCCCTCCTTCAGTCAGTCTCCTTCTTTGTTATCTTAATTTATTACCAGGACCACTCTGCCTCCTATTTCTTCCAAATCATGACTCATTCCCTCCCTTCCTTTCCTCAATCCTCAGTCCTTTGAGTATTCCTATTTTTCATTCAGTCTCTTTTCAGTGTTAACCCAGTTAAGGATTTTACAGAACTATGATGCACATTAACTGACTCTTAACCCTTCTAGTCACTGTGCCTCATTTATCTTAGTGTCTAGAACACTGCGTTACTGTGTTTTTTTTCATGTCCTTATAGATTGTCCACACCAACTCCTGCCTTGCATGTCCACCAGGGCTCGCATTATGAAAACAGGTTCTTATCCTATATTCATTTTGGTGATGTGAGAGGCTCCTACAACTTATTACAGACACACCTTTGTTTAATTCCTTCACTAAAAATCCCTTTGTACTATTATATGTTCTCATTAGCTTTTCAGATATCTTACCCTTCCATTTCTGCCTTATCCTTTACGTCTTATATACCTTCGAACACAATTTCCACATCTCTATGGACAATACTGATTGTATGACACTCCTTTCTTCCCTTCTTCAGTCTTCCCTGATCCAGTCGAGTAAACCAGTTTTCAAAACCAAATCCTCCTGTACCATCTTCTCTGCTCCTTTCAGAATTTTCTAATTATCACTCAACTCCTCAATGCCTCCTTTATCTCTGTTCCCATTCCTCAACAGCACTAATGTAGAAAGGTGTCCTCCTGTTGCCCTTACCATAACTACTAGAATACCTACCACGCACCTCTAGAACTCTGGCATCCCCACCTTCTTGTCTCTCAGCCTATGCCTTTGCTCTTCTTCTCTTCTTCCTCTGCTCCCTCTGACTATTCAGATGGCCTTTGCATTTGGCTCATACATATATTTGACTGCTTTGCATCTGAGACTGCTGGGCACGTCTTTTCAGATATACATGTACTGCTGCTGTCATTCTGATTCCATGTGTTTTCTGTGAAAGCAAAGTCACCCTCCCCACTAACTTTCTAACAACCTTGACATATTTTCCATTGTTACTTTCCATTTTTATTTTATCTGCCACCTTTCAGACAGAGGGTTAAACCTTCTGCCTTAACTACCTTACCTTCTCTTCTGAGCACAGTACCTCAAAATGGGATGATTCAAAGCCACTCTACCTAGTAGAATTATCAATTTCTTGCAAGATTCCTGCCAAATCCATCTCTGTGCTGTTCAACATCATGCAGTTCTCCACAAATTAGCTTTTTCTTCTGAAACATGCCAGTTTTATATTCCCTTATGATTGTCTTCATCATTACTTACTCCTCTGCGCTAGCAACTATATGACAACAGGAATGTTAGAGGAGACAAATCAGGCCTCTGCTGCATTCCTGTTTCTAACAAGATAGCCCAGCATAGTCACCCATTTACAGCCTGTTTTAGATTTGTCAAACCACAGATTGCCATAATCATGGTTATAAACCTCTTGTCCAGACCTTAATACCTCATGTTAGAATTCTCAGTTTATCAAATCAAATGTTTTTTTTTATATCAAACAAACCGGGCATCTCTGAAATGATATACTGACCTATTAAAACCTCCCTAAACTGCAACAAGTACCAGTGGTCTTCATATTTTATTTATTTATTTGTTAATCAGTGATCTTCAAATTTTATTTATTTTCTTGTTTGTTAAGTAGTTAAGTGGCCTCTTCAAACCACAATTTGGTCCATAAGACATTAACAAAAGTACGTACAATTGCATTGAATTACTTAAACAGCATACATAGTAGGGTACAGAGATACAACTTGAAATATACAAACAACAGCACAATTAGAACTTAATTACTGAACATCAAGTAAGGCATTTATTTCATAGTTATGTACAGAGTCAGACATGAGGCAAATACACACATGGAAGAGATGTAGAAATGCTTAGTTACTCTGGCAGGGTCTAAACTATTGAGATATGGTGAAGCAAAAACGTGCAGCAAAAATCAAACATTTCCGTGGAAGACATCATCATGTAAAACAGAAACGTAAACTTTTAAATGATTGAAGATTAGAGAAATTGTTGGGAGAAAGTGTTCCAGTGGACTGGGACCAGTTTACAGAAATATTTTTTTTAATGTAACTAAGGAGTATTGTAGTCATTTAATTTTAAGGGTGTGTTTCTTAACGAGCAGTTTGATTTATGCAGGCTTAAGAGGTCAGCTAGTGGTGGAAGTTAATGTCATTGAAAAGGCTGAAAGTCAGATTTTTCAGCAAGTAGTCAGCACTGTCAGCTATTGTTGCAAATTTATTTATTTTTTTGTTGTATAGTTGTATAATGATGTTCCCTATAGTTGAGATAAATAAATCTCAGTCTGACTTTCAGACATTTCAATGATATTTACTTCCACCACTAGCTGACCTATTAAGCCTGCATAAATCAAACTGCTCATTAAGAAACACACCCTTAAAATTAAGTGACTACAATACTCCTTAGTTACATGAAAAAAATATTTCTCTAAACTGGCCCCAGTCCACTGGAACACTTTCTGCAACAATTTCTCTCTTCAAGCATTTAAAATGTTTTAGAACACTATAAAAACACACATACAGAATTAATTTAATTCTTGTTTCTGAGACTGTGGATAAGCTTTCCACCTACAATATCTAAGCTTACAATTTTCTAATAAGCTTAAGTTTCTATTTTACATGATGATGTCTTCCATGGAAAAGTTTGATTTTTTGCTGCATGTTTTTGCTTCACCATATCTCAATAGCTTGGTCTGCAAAGCTATGGAGCGCATCATCATGGATCTCATTAACAGAGACATTGGAAACCTCCAAACACTGGACCCTACCCAGTTCAGCTTTGTTAAGGGCAGATCATGCCTCCTAAACCTGGTGGACTTCTTTGAGACAGTTATCAAGGCTATAGATGAGGGAAAGGTGGTCCACACAGCCTACCTAGACCTCGCAAAGGCCTTTGCCACCATTCCCCACTCAGATATTATAGACAAGCTCACCAGCCTGAACATAAACCCCTACATCACGAGATGGGTTGCCAACTGGCTTACGGACAGAACCCACATAGTAAGAGTTGCAGGAGCTAGGTCTGACTCTAAACCGGTTACAAGTGGCATTCCCCAGGGCTCAGTCCTAGGACCCCTTCTGTTCGGCAAACTTCTCAGAGGTACAGGCAAGCACAGGAGGACTATGGCTGACCAAGTTCACAGACGACTGCAAACTAGGGGCTATAATTGACTCTCCTGCTGACACAGGCATCCTCCAAAAGGGTCTCACTGAGACAGATACTTGGTGTCAAAACCACAGCCTCAAGCTAAATGCCAAAAAGTGCATAGTCATCCCCCTTGGAAAAAACAAAGTACCCACAAACTACCACATAGGTGGTAGCCTCTTAAATACGGAAGACGTAATAAGGGATCTGGGGACCCAAGTAGATAGTAACCTCTCCTTTGATAATCACATTGCCAAAGTGGTTCGAATATCCTTCTATGTGACCCACCTAACCACAAAAGGGTTTCCAAATGGCAGATTCTGACTGATGCCACATGATTTCCTGGTATCAATGAATCTATTAGTATTAAGCCTTTTTAATATTGTCATAATAGATGGATTTAGGTTCAATGTGGAACATTTTATATGCATTCAATACATATTCAGTATATTTTTATTATACAGTTTTACATATATTTTTATGGTTTAAGTTCATCTATTATGTTTAACAAAATTAGTAAGTAAAATTTAGGTAGGTAGGATGTTTTATGTGTTCATATATTTATATATTTTTTTATATGTATATATTTTTTATGTGATTGTAAGAATGAATATTGTTGTGCATGTTCTTTTAAATGACAATTGATTTTTGGCGCCAAAGAGGTTTTTTTAAATATGTTTGAAACAGTTGTTTAGTGTTCTGAGGAAGTCTGTTAAAACAGATGAAAGTGCTTAACATTTTACTTCAATAAACATTTTATTCCCTGGCCGAACTGTGGATTTTTTTGGGCTAACCGTGAGCTTTTTTTAGTAGTCAGTGAATATTATAACAGCATTTTATGGTTTGGTGTCAGTTGCATATTAAAGACAAGTGATTATTATAAATTGTACATTTAATCCAAAAATAATTAATGTTACTTAATATTTCAGAAATTTCTTTAAATTTATTCTTAAAATATAAATTTATACTCAATGTATTGGTTATGACTCTCAAACTTTTGAATACTGTTAACATTTAAATTTTAGATATCATGCTACTTAAATAAGAAGTTTCTTTATGTGAATAAAATGCTTAGGCTGGATTTGATAAATTTTTATTGTTGCTATTCAATAAATATGAAAGCTTAATTAATTTATGATAAACCCTCATCTTTAATAACTTTATGTATAAAAAGTTATATATTTATGTTTAACAAATTTTAATATAGCTAATAGGAAATGAGATTAGATAAAAAAGAAGTAAGAAGGTTGTCTTTAGTATTCTTGGACAAATGGTAATTATATTGTATTATGTTTATTTTATTTTGAATTTTTAATGGGGGTAGAGCAGTGATCCCATTGGACCCATTTCAGTCTCAGCCCAGAAAAACACACTAGATACATGTCATTATATACAGAGCGAATGACAAAATGAAAAATATACTTCCTCTCTCTTGATAACCATTGAAGTCACTTCTAATCAAATTATTAGGATGATTGTGGATGATAATCTTAAATTTGACCTGCATATGCAAAGTTGCATAAGAAAAATCTCATAAAAACTAGGGATGCTTTAATAGAGCCAAAAACTTTCTCATCAACACAAGTAAAGCTGCACTTGCCACTACTTAGCTTCTTCCCACACTTCTTTATGGTGCTCCCATCCTTACTAACCTTCAGGCATCACAAAATCAAGACTTGAACAATGCTGTAACAAAGTTGCTAAATTTTCATCAAATACTCTTTTTCAGAACCCACTACAGTTGTTGTTGTTGTTGTTTGTCTTTCAGCTTTTCCCGGTTAGGGGTCACCACAGCAGAACTCCGGTCCACTAATGATTGGCAGTAAATTTTCACAAACGCTGAGGTGCCAGCTCGACGTCCAAACTTCCACGAAGGCACAGCCATTTACGCATGTCTTTCGAACCCCACCCAACCGCGGGGAGGACATGCAGACTCCACACAGAAGGCACTCCCTGCACTCCAGCAGAGAATTGAATGGGAGAACCTCTTGCTGTGAGGCAACAATGCTACCACTGCACCACCGCTGCTGTCCAGAACCCCCACTACAGTACATCACTAAAAAGCCTACATTTTTATAACTACCCCATCAACTAATATATACACAGCTTCTCACTACTTATAAAATTATCAAGAATCCATACACCTGTCCAACAGTAAATAACATTCTACACAAGTATGTTCCCAGTCGGTCATTATGATTCACTGTCCAAAAACTCCTGTCAGTCCCCAAACCTATCAAATCTGCTGGGCACTGTCTGTGTGCATACCATGCTGCTAAGGTGTGGAAATCCTTACCTGTATCCATCAGGTCAATACCTTCCCTCCCATCCTTCAAAACCATCCTGAAAGACTTCCTAACCAAAAGCTGGATCTGTTTTTGCTTAACACTAAGAAAAACTATATCCCTAAATGGGGGCAGATTCTATTCCTACCTTACATCTTATTCTCTCATTTTCACTCACTTCCTTACTTCAACCTATTCCTGTCTCCTGGCTTTCTCTCTAAATATACCTTAAGCCTGCTTTTTGCTCACTTCATATTCCAGTTTCTTTTAGCATTATACTAACTTACTTTTAATTTCTCTATGAACTGGATAAAATATTTTAACTATTAAATCATTGTCATATAACCTGTGTCTATTCTTAACCAATGTTTTCATATTATGTCTAATTCAGTATTATTATTTAAAGTGTAGTTGTTTTGGTATTATTTTAACGACTGTAAAATTATTTTTCCTTAAAATGTTTGCAATACTTTGGAGCTTTTCTGCCTAGGCCACCACTGAAAATGTGATCCTACGCAGTCCGAATTTTCCAGTAATCAAATATCAATAAATATGTTTCTTTATTTCTTTATTGATTTATCATCTACAAAGTAAATATTATAGATTGTATGAGGTATAAAGGCAATAGATAAATTAAATTATATACAGAGTGACCAAAAAAAAACACAGTATATACACACATTTCATATAGAGTGGCATCAGAGCTGGCATGCTGAAAGAATCACAATCAAAAATAGTCAGAGCAAGGTATATTGACAGAAGAAGGGAATGAAGAGGTTATGTTATGTAACCAGAGAGATAGGAGTTTCATTTTTTAGAGTCTAGAAATGTGTTCTTATTTGTGAATGGAAAATAGTGTGAGAGGAAAGATCTTGAAGAAAAGACTGGAGATATTCCCACAGTTTGGGATCAAAGACTGAGAAGGTCTGGTCTGTGCAGAAAAGCCTAGTTTGGGGGGTTTGGAGGAGGGGCATGAGTGGTTAAGATATCATAGACTGTATGCTGGTGCATCTCTGAATAGTCTGGATGCTAGTAGGGGGGAGGTGTCATTCATAAGTTTAAATAGCTGAGAAGCAAGTAGAAAGCCAGGATCTTAATGTTTTTTTCAGTGGTGTTTATTTGTGAGAGAGAGTGATGAATCTGTGAACGACATTTGAAATGGGATTCAATGCCAGAGACCACTGACATTAGCCTTGACCTTTGAAGTGTAACACACAGGTTTTAGATGTGGATATATTTTCTTTAGATGCTGCAGCAATTAGTGAGAGGCAATATTCCATTTGAGCCAGTATGATACATTTACCTAAGGCATTTCTAGAGGGTCTGTATAGAAAAGGGGAGATCCTATTAGCCCAGAATAGGACAGAGTAGAATTTTTTTGTGTGTGTAGTCCGGGTGGAGTTGGAAATAGCCCTAGGTATTTGAATGAGGTGACATTTTCAATAGTGGTATTGAGATTATCAAGGATTTTAGAGCCCTGGAGATAGACATAAGCTTTTGACTAATGCCAAAAAGCATTATTTTGTTTTAGAGGAGTTTATTCTGACTCATTGGATAAGAGCATGAAGTCCAAGTTCAAGAGAAGAGACAGAATGGCTGGAGCAGAACAGGATCACATCATCAGCATAGAGCAGAAGAAGAAGATGGGGCAAGCCAAAAAAGTTTGTTAATGTAGAGTAGACATAAAAAAAGGAGAGCTGTCAGAATAGATCCTTGAGGGAAACTTTTCTGTAGATGGCCTGATGTAGAGATTGATTAATTAAAATTAACTGAGTAGTGACAGAGAGGTAGCTTTTGAACCAGGGAAGTGAGTCAGCACTAATGCCTATTTCAATCAGGTGATCTAGATGAACTGAGTGATCAACATGATCAAAGGCTTTGGTGAGGTCAACAAAAATTAGTCCAATAATTAGGCCTTTGTCCATTCCAAGAAGAATGTTGTTGCTGAATGTCCAGATAGCTGTGGATATACTGTGACTAGACCAAACGCCATGCTGCTTTTGAGAAAGAAGATAGTATTGGTTAATGTTCTGAGTGAGCTGCAAATAAAGTATTTTTCCAGGATCTTTCCTAGGGTAGGGAGAAAATAAATGGGCCAAAAGTCTGATGGTTTGGAGGGACTGGGTTTCTTGAGGAGAGGTTTTACAATGGCTTTCTTTATAGGTTCATAGGTCCACAGATATTTACTAGAATAAAGACCACAAGGGCCTTTTTAAGCCTAGCCATGCATCCGAAATTTCTGACAAGTTCTGATACCCTTGTGTAAGCAGGGGTTTGGGAGATGAACCACTTATAGGTTACTTGTGTCCATTAGAGACATAGGTGCCAAACCAGGGATGGATTTCCAGTTTCCCATGCAATTGACCAAGTTCCACTTGAACTGAGTTAGGGAGGAACTCTGCTTCACATGGAGGAGGAGCATGTTCCATAGATGTGGTAGACTCTGGTATACATACCTATATCTCCAGCAGGACCTATTTATATCACAGGCAAGGTTTAAGTCTTTAGAATGGGTAATTCTGGTGCTGTTTATTTTGTGGCTATGCGGGAGGTCCATCAGAGTGAGGTTTGACAATGCCCTGTATGCCAGGCATAGATCTCCTCTCAAAAGCCTGTAGGAGACAGAATAGAGGGATAGGGCCTTGAGGTGGTCATGTTACTTATGCCTGTATTCTTTTACTGAGGAACCTCTGTGGATGTTCCAATTGTTGGATATGCCTGGTTAGGTACATAGCAAAGGTTGCATTGTACTCAATGATAGGTCTGATGAATGTCAAACACAGTAGAACAATGAATTCCTTTGACTTAGATGTCATACCTTTGTTTATAAGTCGTGCACTATAGAATGATTTTCTCACCACTGAAGACACGATGGCCAAAGGCTAAATTACTATGTGTGTCCCTAAGTCCCTGACTAATGGGTCAGCTCTAAGGTGTGTGTTGTCAATATGATAGTTACCAGGGATGGATGACTTCCCTAAGGATACTATTATGCATTTCTTGGCATTTTGTTTCAGTCCATGGCTCTGACACCAGTTGTTTGTCTGTGTCAGCCCCTCCTGGAGAACATTTGTGTCAGTGTGGGATTCAATGCCAGAAACCACTGACATTAGCCTTGACCTCTGAAGTGTAACACACAGGTTTTATATGTGTTTCAGAGAGGTTATGATGTTCTCTATAGTGATAAATAAACCAGGGGTGAAGGTTGTCAGTACCAGCTGCCAAGTTTAATCTGTTCAAGCAGTCAAAACGCCATACTACTTGAGCAAATAAAGTTCAAAGCTATAATCATTAAAGTAAAATGATGAAAGGATTCCCATTACCTCCATACCTCTTGGATTTATATCTGGATTTATATCTGGACTTCCAGTTTCTTATCGTTTAAAGAAACATAGTTTTCACTTTCAGCTGTATTGCATTATATAACTATATACAAGTTTGTGATATTCCAGTTACACTTGAGGCAAACAAAAGAGCTTGTTTTTCTAACTGTAACTTAAAAATGCAGAAATTTATATTATTTCAGTAATACAAGAGTTTTATAGCATGACAAGTTAACATTTTCTCAGTATAGTATAAATTTCAATGGGATTAGTTATTCAAATTTTAGGAAAAAGATAGCCTAATCAAAAATTACCTTTTTTCTAAGCCTCTAAATCAGTTTAATTAAAAGTTATCTTTTTTTTCTAAGCCTTCTAATTTACAAAGGATGCGTTTCTTAATGTACTTTTATTTAAACTTTGCCGTGCAACAAATCCCTATATTTTTTGCAATACACAGAATTAATATTTTTGAGACACCTATATCTTCAAATTTAGCTTATAGAGTCATAGGTGTTTACAAGGCTGTTGACCACAAGGGCCTTTTTAAGCCTAGCCATGCATCCCAAATCTCTGACAAGTTCTGATACCCTTGATAAAACGTAAGCAGGGCTTGGGAGATGAAACATTTACAAGCAGGGCCCTGAGAGATGAACCATTTACAGGTTGTCTGTGTCCAGTAGAGACATAGGTGCCAAACCAGGGATGAATTTCCTGTTCCTCATCCAATTGTCCAGGATGCACTTGAATTGGGATTAGGGAGGATCTCTGCTTCACATGGATGGGGAAACTCATTTTTCAAAGCTTAGTGGAGCATTAATAATATTTTACTTTATTATTATGCGCACCATATAATAGCCAGAGGGTATGGATTTCTTAGAATTATGCACATTCTTTTGATCTCTGTTTCAGTTTATATGTACTAGTCACTTAAATGTTCCATAACGTATATTTATGCTTCAGAAAAAAATCACAGTAGAAGGACACATAAAAAAAAAAAATCATAGTGTAGGGATGCTTTCAAAAATGTTGATACTTTGCTTGAGTTGCTGACTTCATATAACAAAAACTAAGCATTAATATTTCAAGGCTTGTACAAGTTGTCCTGAATGCTTTAAATAAATCATTAAGTTGGAAACATATAAGATGCCAGTCAGGAGTTTAGCCTTAGCCAAGTGATCTTAGGGAGGGAGCAATCATCCTTGCACCAGGAACTACGTCCCAACTTCCTAAAAACTCTAATTTTAAGCTCAAAACAAATAAATAAGTAAAACAAAGTGACACATTGCACTGGCTCCTCCCATAAGTTCAAACTCACTGTAAAAAATAAATAAACAATCTGGGACATTGTATGTGCTAAAGAAAAACCAACTGTTTTCTTCATTCATCGGCCTATGTTTCCTATAATCAATCAATTCACTCAGGGCATCCAAATACTTCTCCCTCTCATCATTTCACTTCTCTTATCAACCTTTTTATTTGACTTATAACACTTAAATCATCTTCTCCTTTTGGTTGTTCGGCCATAGCAGATCATCTGTTTCCATTTCTTTCTGTCCTCTGCATCCTGCTCTGTCACACCAACCACCTGCATGTCCTCTCTCACCACATCCATAAACCTTATCTTAGACCTTCCTCTTTTCCTGTTACCTGGCAGCTTCATCCTTAGCATCTTTTTCCCAATATACTCAGCGTCCCTCCTCAGCACATGTCCAAACCAACATAATATTGCCTCTCTGGCTTTGTCTCCAAACCTTCCAACCTGGGCTGACCTTCTAATATACTTATTCCTAATTCTGTCCACCCTCATCACACCCAGTGCAAAGCTTAGCATCTTTAACTCTGCCACATCCAGCTCTAACTCCTGCCTTTTTGTCAATGCCACTGTCTCTAACACATATAACATAGCTGGTCTCACTACCCTCTTGTAGACCTTCCCTTTCACTCTTACTGGTACCAGTCTGTCACAAATCACTCCTGACACTCTTCTCCACCCACTCCATCCTGCCTGTACTCTCTTCTTCACCTCTCTTCCACACTCACCATTACTCTGAACTATTGATCAAGTATTTAAACTCATCCACTTTAGCCACCTCTACTCCTTGCATCCTCACCATTCCTCTATCCTCCCTCTCATTCACACACATATATTCTGTCTTAGTCCTGCTGACCTTCATTGCTCTTCTCTCTATAGCATATCTCCATCTCTCCAGGGTCTCCTCCACCTGTTCCCTACTCTCACTACAGATCACAATGTCATCTGCAAACATCATAGTCCACGGGGACTCCTGTCTGATCTCATCTGTCAACCTGTACATCACCATTGCAAATAAGAAAGGGCTCAGAGCTGATCCTTGATGTAATCCCACCTCCACCTTAAATGCATCTGTCACTCCCACCACAGACCTCAGCACTGTCACACTACCCTCGTACATATCCTGTACCACTCTTAGATACTTCTCTGACACTCCTGACTTCTTCATACAATACCACAACTCCTCTCTAGGCACCCTGTCATATGCTTTCTCTAAGTCTAGAAAAACACAATGCAACTCCTTCTGACCTTCACTGTACTTCTTCATCAACACTCTCAGAGCAAACATTGCATCTGTAGTGCTCTTTCCCGGCATGAAACCATACTGCTGATCACTAATCATCACATCTCTTCTTAACCTAGCTTCAACTACTCTTTTCCATAACTTCATGCTGTGACTGATCAGTTTTATCTCTCTGTAGTTACTACAGCTCTGCACATCACCCTTATTCTTAAAAATCGTTATCAAATCACTTTTCCACTCCACAGACATCCTCTCACTTTCCAAGATTTCATTAAACAATCTGGTTAAAAACTCCACTGCCATTTCACACCTAAACACCTCCATGCTTCCACAGGTATGTCATCTGGGCCCCAGGCCTTTCCACCCTTCGTCCTCTTCATAGCTCTCCTTACTTCCTCCTTGCTCATCCATTGCACTTCATGATTCACTATCCCCACATCATCCAACCTTCTCTCCTCTCATTCTCTTCATTCATCAACCCTCAAAGTACTCTTTCCATCTGCTCAACACACTCTCCTTGCTTGTGAGTATGTTTCCCTCATTATCCTTTATCACCTTTACCTGCTGCACATCTTTCCTAGCTCGGAACCTCTGTCTAGCCAGTTGATACAGGTCCTTTCTCCTCCTTAGTGTCCAACCTTTCATACAACTCTTCATATGCCTTATCCTTTTGCCACCTCTCTTTACCATGCACCTCATCTCCTTATACTCCTGTCTACTTTTTTCATCTCTCTGACAATCCCACTTCTTCTTTGCCAACCTCTTTCTCTGTATACTCTCCTGTACTTCCTCATTGCACCACCATGTTCTTTGTCGTCCCTTCCTCTGTCCAGATGTCATCCCAAGCACCTTTCTAGCAGTCTCCCTTACTAGCTCTGCTGTAGTTATCCAGCTATTTGGTAACTCTTCACTGCCACCTAGTGCCTGTCTTAACTCTTCCCTGAACTCCACCTCACAATTACCCTTTTTCAATTTCCACCATTTGATCCTTGGTGCTGCCCTTACACTCCTCCTCCTCTTCTTGCTCACAAACGTCATCCTACAAACCAACATCCTATGCTGCCTAACTACACTTTCCCCGGTCATCACTTTACAGTCTCCAATCTCCTTCAAACTGGCCCTCCTACATAAAATATAATCCACCTGTGTGCATATTCCTCCACTCTTGTATGTCACCCTATGCTCCTCCCTCTTGTTAAAATACGTATTCACCACAGCCATGTGCATCCTTTTCGCAAAATCCACTACCATCTGACCTTCTGTATCCCATTGTTTAACACCATACCTACCCATCACTTCCTCATCCCCTCTGTTCCCTTCACCAACATGCCCATTGAAATCTGCTCCAATCACCACTCTCTCACCCTTAGGTACAGTCATCATCCAACTCACTCCAAACTTTTTCTTTCTCATCCATCACATACCCAACTTGTGGAGCATATGCACTAACAACATTCATCATTACACCATCAATTTCCAGCTTCATAAACATCACTCTGTCTGACACTCTTTTCACCTCCAAAATACTCTTAGCATACTGTTCCTTCAGGATAACTCCTATGCCATTTCTCCTCCCATGCACACCATGATAAAACAATTTGAACCCACCTCCGATATACCTAGCCTTACTCCCCTTCCACCTGGTCTCTTGCACACACAATATACCAACCTTCCTTCTGTCCATCATATTGGCTAGCTCTCTCCCTATACCAGTCATACTGCCAATATTCAAAGTTCTGACCCTACGCCATTTCTCCTCCCATCCACACCATGATAAAACAATTTGAACCCACCTCCGATATACCTAGCTTTACTCCCTTCCACCTGGTCTCTTTGCACACAATATACCAACCTTCCTTCTGTCCATCATATTGGCTAGCTTCTCCCTATACTCAGTCATACTGCCAATATTCAAAGTTCTGACCCTCACTACCACAGTCGTAGACTTTCTCCTCTCTTCCAGCCTTCGCCATGCCTTCTCCCTCTTCTCTCCTCCTTCGCCAACAGTAGCCCAATTTCTACCAGCACCCTGTTGACTAACAGTATTGCTGGCGGTCATTGTTAACCCAGGCTTCGACTGATCCATTATGTAAATATTTACTGCTGTCGGCATGAATGTTTTGGCAAAGTTTTATGCCGGCCACCCTTCCTGTCGCATCCCTCCCCATTTATCCAGGCTTGGGACCTGCACAAAGAAATGCACTGGATTGTGCATCCCTAGTGGCTGGGTTCATAAAACTTAAATAAACCAACATTATTGTTCAGCATAACCTCGGGCATGACTTGAAAGGGGCCATTGGATCAATGTTTTACCCCAA